>NW_026739436.1:2069144-2124095 GCF_022355385.1 Mustela nigripes
TGGTGGCAAAACTCCTCTGAGTTACATAGTGTATATTTCTCTGAGATCTTCTTGTTTCTTCAGTATTTTTCTCTCTTTTTCATCTATTCTTCTCTAGCCAGAAAGACAAAATTTAAAAACTCGGCACTAAAAAGAGAACAAGAAGTACTGACTGCCAAGGACCTATTCAGAATAGAAATAAGATGTCGAAACCAGAGTTTAGAATAATGATTTAAAAAGATACTAGCTGGGCTTTTAAAAAGCATGGAAGACACTAGAGAATAAATTTCTGGATAAATAAAATAACTGAAATCTAATTAAGTCAAAATTGAAAAGGCTATTAATGAGATGCAATTAAAATATGGAGATTCTAATTACTAGAATATGTGACACAGAAGACAGAATTAGTGACTGCTCTGATTCTGAAGAGACTAAAGACATGCAGAACACTGTCAGGGAACAAAAGCTCAAAAAAGCAGTTTCCACTGAACCCACCCCTACCTCAACAGGGGGCAGGGCAACACTGTCCAAGCAGGGTTCCTTAGGAACAGCCCAGCAGGTTCTTCACCTAGAGGACAGGCTTTTTGGGCCCCTTCTTAAAGAACAGTCACCAGACATCCTGTGGTTCAAGGTATATGGTACTCTGAGCTAAGAGTCCACTCCTGGATGCACTAATTGCAGCCAGGTTCCCTGCTCTGATGCCTGGGAGTTCTGCCACACTCAGGCACCCCTCCTCTGGTTTTTCTTATCTCAGGAATGGGTCACGTTCTAGATCTTTGTGCTTCTAAAACCACAAGCCGCCCCTGTTTTGTGCATGTGCCCCTGTAGCTCTTGAATCCTATCTGGGGTTGCACTAAAGTCCTTTTCCTGTCAATACAGTTGGGAGTCTATGCCTGGTCTCCAGTGTCGGGTGCTTTTATACTCTGGTGTTTTGTCATCTTCCCGGCTCCAGCTTATGCTGTCTCCCTCCCCCTTTCGTTTATCTTCTGATATTTCATGGCAAATTCATGACTTTAGACTTCATTCCTGTGACTCCTGGAGTTTTTGTTCTTACATCTCAGACTGATTTTGTGGGTGTTTAGAATGATTTGGTCAATAGCCAGCTAAAACCAGGGGACAGGTTGAAATAGGGTTTCCTATTCCTCTGCCATCTTGTCTCCCAAAGTTTCTTGAATTGTTTCATTTCACAGTATCTCTTATGTCTTGAATTCTTCCCTTGTTATCCACTAGTGGTTTATATCTCTTTTTCTTTGCTTCTTTATCCTTAATCAATGGTAAGATGACAGAAAGAAAGGCAGCTGAAGAGGCTGGGATAAACAGATAAAAGGAGCTGAGAATAGACTTTGAGACCATGAGAACATATACCATGAAATGTTCCAATGTCAGAATTATTGACATCCCCTGAGGGGGTGAAGAGAGAGAAAGGACTAGAAGGTATATTTGAGCAAACTGTAGTGAAGCACTTCCCTAACCTGGGGGAGTAAACAATATCCTTGTCCAAGAGGCAGAAAGGGCCCCTACCAAGATCAACAAGAACAGACCAACATCCTGGCATATAATAGTAAACATTCCAAATCTTAGATCCAAGAAGGCTATCCTAAGAGCAGCTATGGTGAAGAGATTTCATAGGTACAGAGGGAGGAACATCAGAATAATATCAGACTTAGAGACCTGGGAAGCCAGAAATTGCTGGCAAGACAGAGAGAGGTACAAAATGAGAAGAATATGCAGACAAGGATACTTTACCCAGCAAGGCTGTCATTCTGAATGGATAGAGAGAACAGGAACTTTCAGGACTGGCATCAACTGAAAGAATATGTAACCACCAAGCTGGCTCCCCTGTAAGAACTATTACGGGGATTATATGAAAGAAAAGTGACGCCAAGAGCAATGCAGAAAATCTATAGAAACAGGGACTTCACATGGAATATAATGGCACTAAAATGTTATCTTTAAATAGAAAATCTGAAGTGAAGGGCCTAAATGCTCCTATGAAATGGCACAGGGTAAAGACCAGATAGAAGGACATGACTCAACCAAATGCTGTGTACAAGAGACTCCTTCTGAACATAAAGATATTTCTGTTCTGAAGGTGAGAGAATGGAGAACCACTTATCATGCCAATCGAACTCAAAGAAAGCTGGGGTAATAATCCTCTCATGTCAGACAAATTAAAGTTTAGGCTAAACACTGTAGTAAGATATGCAGAGGGACACTATATCATACTTAAAGGGTTTATCCAACAGGAAGAACTAACAATTGTTAAATATGTATGCCCCAACATAAGAAAGCCAACTATATAAGCCAGCTGTTAACCAAAATAATGAACCATATTGATAATAATACTTTAATAGTAGGAGACTTAAACTCCACTCATAACAATGGACAGATCTTCTAAGCAGAGATCAGCAAAGAAACAAGAGCTCTGAAGGACACTCTGGACAAGATGGATTTCATAGATCTATACAAAACATTCCAACCTGAGACACAGAATACTCATTCTTCTCAAACAAACATGGAACTTTCTCCAGAATAGACCATATACTGGGTCAGAAATAAGGTCTCAACTGGTACCAAAAGACTGAGATTATTCCTTACATATTTTTGGACCACAAAAGATTAAACCTACAGTTCAATCTTTGTGTGTGTGTGTGTGTGTCTCTCTCTCTCTCTCTCACACACACACACACACACGTGGAAGGAATCCAAACACTTGGAGGTGAAAGATCATCCTGCTTAGGAATGATTGAATCAACCAGGAAACTGAAGTACTAGACAAGACATAGACTCAAGTTCTGAGGAAGAACTTAAACAATTCATGGAAACAAATGAGAATGAAAACAGATCATTCCCAAACCCATGAGATACTGAAAAGGTAGTCCTAAAAGGAAAAAACATAGCCATTCAAGCCTCACTCAAAAATCTAGGAAAATCCCCAAATCACAAACTAACCTTACACTGAAGGGCTGGAGAAAGAACAGAAAATAAAACCTAAACCAAGCAGGAGAAGAGAAATAATACAGATTTGAACAGAGATCAATGAAATAGAAACAAGAAGAACAGTGGAACAGGTCAATGAAGTTGGTTCTTTGAAATAACTGATAATATAGATACACCTCTGGCCAGGGAATTTATAAACTACCAAGACTGAAACATGAAGAAACAGACAATCCAAATAGACAAACAGTAACAAAACTGAAGCAGTAATCAAAAAGCTCCCAAAATACAAGAGTCCAGGGCCAGATGGCTTCCCAGGTGAATTCTACCAAACACTTACAGAAGAAATCATAACTATTCTTCTGAAGCTGTTTCAAAAAATAGGAGCAGAAGGAAAACTTCCAAATTCGTTCTATGAGGCCAGCATTATCCTGATCCCAAAAATAATCAAAGACTCCATCAAAAAGGAGAATTATAGACCGATATCCCTGATGAACAAGGATGCCAAAATACTCAACAAGATCCTAGCCAATAGGATCCAACAGTACATTGAAAGGATTATCCATCATGACCAGGTGGGACTTATTCCCGGGAGGCAAGCGTGGTTTGACATTTGCAAATCAATCAGTGTGACAGACCACATTAATAAAAAAGAAAAGAGAAGAACCATATAATCATCTGCATGCAGAAGCAGCATTTAAAAAAAAATACAGCACCCTTCTCTCATTAAAACTCTTCAGAGTTTTAATATATGGTATCATGGATATGATGGAATATCATAGTATAGTATCATGAATAAAGGAACTATTTCTCAATTTTATAAAAGTCATCTATGAAAAGCTCACAGTAAATATCATTCTCAATGGGGAAAAGCCCTAAGCTTTTTTAGATTAGGAACACAAGGATGCCCACTCTCACCACAATGTTCAACACAGTACTAGAAGTCCTAGCATCAGCAATCAGACAACAAAAAGAAATAAAATGCATCACATAGGCAAAGTCAAACTCTCTCTCTTCACAGATGACATGATACTTTATGTGGAAAACCCAAAGACTGCACACCAAAATTACTAAACTCATACAGCAGTTCCGTAATATGGCAGGATACAAAATCACTACACAGAAATCAGCTGCATTTCTATACACTAACAATGTAACTGTGGAAAAAGAAATTGGAGAACCTAATCCACTTAAAATAGCAACAAAAATCACAAGATACCTAGTAATGAACCTAACTAATGCAGTAAAGGATCTATATTCTAGAAACTGCAAAACACTTATGAAAGAAATTGAGGAAGAAACAAAGAGAGGAGAAAAGTTCCATGCTCAAGGACTGGATAAACACTGATAGTGTCTAGATGCCCAGGGCAATCTACACTTTCAAGGCCATCCCTATTAAAATGCCATTCGCATTTTTGAAAGACCTAGAACAAACAATCCTAAAATTTCTATGCAACCAGAAAAGATCCCAAATCACCAAGGAAACATTAAATAAGAAAAACAAAGCTGGGGGCATCACACTGCCTGATTTCATGCTATATTACAAAGATGTGGTCACCAACAATCCATGGTGCAGGCACAAAAACAGATACATAGATCAGTGGAAGAGAACAGGGAGCCCAGATATGGACCCTCAACTCTGTGGTCAACTAATCTTCAACAATTCAGGAAAAATTTTCCACCAGGAAGAAAAGTATTTTTTCAAAAAATGGTGCTGGGAAAATTGAACAGCTACATACATAAGAATAAAATTCAACTTTCTCTTAGGACATATACAAACATAAAATCAAAATGGGTTAAAGAACTCAAAGTGATACATGAATCTATCCGAACTGTTGAGAAGAACACAAATACCAACCTCTTCAACATTAGCTACAGCACCTTCTTTCAAGACACATCTCCAAAGGCAAGGGAAACAAAAGCAAAAATGAACTGTTGGAAAGGGACTTCATCATAATAAAAAGCTTCTGCACAACAATGGAAAAGGTCAACAAAACAAAGAGGCCACACACAGAATGGGAGAACACAGCAGCAAATGATATTACAGATAAAGGGTTGGTATCCAAGATCTACCAAGAGCTTCTCAAACTCAACACCTAAAATACAAATAATCCAGTCAAAAAATGGGCCGAAGACATGAATAGATACTTCTCCAAAGAAGACATTAAATAGCTAAAAGGCAACACATGAAAAAAATGGTCACCATCATTTGCCATCAGAAAAATTCAAATCAAAACCACATTCATAACCACCTTAGAATGGCAAAAATTAATAAGGCAGGGAATAATAAGCAATCAGTGAGGATGTGGAGAAAGAGGAACCCTCTTACACTGTTGGTGGTAATAGCAGTTGGTACAGCTAATTTGGAAAACAGTATGAAGTTTCTTCAAAAAGTCAAAAATAGAACGATCCTATGACCCAGCAATTGCACCACTGAGTATTTAGCACAAAGACTGAGATACAGAGAAAAAAAGGGCCACACACACCACAATGTTCAGCAGCAGCAATGCTCACAATAGCCAAACTGTGGAAGGAGCTAAGATGCCCTTCAACAGATGAATGGATAAAAAAGATGGTTCACATATACAATGGAATATCACTCAGCCCTCAGGATGAATACCCAGTATTTGCATTGACATGGATGGAACCAGAGGGGACCATGTTAAGTGAAATAAGTCAAGCAGAGAAAAACAATTTCGTATATTTTCACTCACCTGTGGAACATAAGGAATGCAAGGAGGACAATAGGGGAAGAAAGAGGACAATAGGGGAAGAAAGGGGACAATGAAGGGGGGAAGTCAGAGTGCAAGACAAACCATAAGAGACTATGGATTCTGGGAAAAAATCTGAGGGTTTCCCAGGGAGAGGAGTGGGATGATGGGTTATCCGAAGAGGAGTATTAAGGAGAGCACATGTTTTAATGAGTACCATGCATTTATATGCAAATTACTGAACCATACATTAAAAACCAATGATGTATTGTATGGGGACAAACACAATAAAAAAAAAAGAAAAGGAAAAATTGGGATTCCAGGGGAAAAGGAAAGAGAGAATGGGACAAAGTTATTAGGCAGCAAATTATAGTGAAGAATGGCCCTCATCTAGGGAAGGAAAGTGTCACTCAAGTCCAGGAGGTACAAAGAACTCCCTTCAAAATCAATAAAAATATGTCAACACCTCCACATCTAATAGTAAAACTTGCCAATTTCAGAAACAAAGAGAAAATCTTGAAACTCCAGACAAGAGGTCCTTAACCTACAAGGGTAAAACATTAGGCTGGCAGAAGACACATCCAGACAGACCTGGCAAGCCAGAAAGACCTATCATTATATATTCAGCATGCTAAATAGAAAATATGCAACCAAACATGCTATATACAGCTAGGCTCTCATTGAAAATAGGAGACACAGAAACTACATGAAAGTAAAACAAAACAAAACAAAACAAAACAAAACAAAACAAAAAAAACCTAAAACCTTGCAGGACAAACAGAAACTAAAAAAACTGGTGATCATTAACCCAGTCACCCAAGAAGCACTAAAGGGGATCCTTTAAGAGACCACACCTATGGGGCACAGGAAAGGCAGTCCTATGGGGGAAATACAGAGCCATACAAGCCTCCAGTGGAAATAAAATATCCAGCGGAAAAAAGACAGTCTCTTCAATAAATGGTGCTGGGAAGATTGCACAACTATGGGTAGAAGAATAAAACTCAACCATTCTCTTATACCATACCCAAAGATAAACTCGAAATGGATGAAAGACCTCAACATGAGGCAAGAACCTATCAAGATCCTAGAGGAGAACATAGGCAATAACCTCTTCGATATCAACAATAGCAAAATATTTCAAGATATGTCTCCAAAGGCAAAGGAAACAAAAGTGAAAACAAACTTTTGGGACTTCATCAAGATCAAAAGCTTCTGCACAACAAAGAAAACAGTCAACAAAACAGAGAAGCAATCCATGGAATGGGGGAAGATACTCACAAATGACACTAAAGACAAAGGGCTAGTATTCGAGATCTATAAGAACTTCTCCAACTCAACACCGAAAAAAAAAAAAATACACTCAAATAGTAGACAGAAGACATAAACAGACACTTCTCCAAAGAAGATATACAGAAGGCTAACAGACACATGAAAAAATGTTCATAATCATTAACCATCAGGGAAATTCAAATCCACTTTACACCAGTTAGAATGGCAAAAATTGAGAAGGCAAGAAACAAGTGTCGGAGAGGATGTGGATAAAGGGGAACTCTCTTATACTGTTGGTGGGAATGCAAGTTGGTGGAGCCACTTTGGAAAACAGTGTGGAGATTCCTTAAGAAATTAAAAATAAATCTTCCCTATGACCCTGCAATTGTACTGCTAGATGCATTTACCCAAAAACACAGATGTAGTGAAAAGAAGGGCACCTGTACCCCAATGTTCAAAGCAGCAATGGCCGCATTCACCAAACTGTGGAAAGGGCCAAGATGCCCTTCAACAGATAAATGGATAAAGAAGATATGGTCCATATACACAATGGAATACTATGCCTGCATCAGAAGGAATGAACACCCAACTTTTGTATCCACATGGACAGCACTGGAAGAGAGTATGCAGAATGAAATAAGTCAAGTAGAGAGAGTCAATTATCATAGGGTCTCACTTGTGGAGCATAAGGAATAACAAAGAGGATACTGGGAGATGGAGAGGAGAAGTGAGTGGGGGAAATTGGAGGAGAAGAAAAACCATGAGAGACTGTGGACTCTGAGAAACAAACTGAGGTTTTTGAAGGGGAGAGAAGTGGTGGGTTGGGTGAGCCTGGTGGTGGGTATTATGGAGGGCACATATTGCATAGAAAGAACACTGGGGGTGGTGCCTATATAATGTATTCTGGAGCACTGAAAAGAAATAAAGTAAAGTAAAATGAAAAAAAAGAAAAAGAAAAGAAACGACACCACAAACTGAAATAGATCAGAAAGAAATAGAGACAATATACGAAAATGGACTTTAAACATAATAATGAAAGACATCAAAAACATAACCTTCAATAGTTAGCCTAAATGTAAATGAGCTAAATGTGCAAATCAAAACAGACAGGATAAACAAGCAAGACCCATCAATATGCTGTCTGTGAGAGACTCATTTTATTTTATTTTATTTTATTTTTAAAAAATATTTTACTTATTTATTTATTTATTTGTCAGAGAGAGAGAGGGAGAACACAAGCAGGCAGAGTGGCAGGCAAAGGCAGAGAGAGAAGCAAGGAGCCCAATGTGGAACTCGATCCCAGGACCCTGGGATCATGACCTGAGCTGAAGGCAGCAGTTTAACTAACTGAGCCAACCAGGCATCCTGAGACTCATTTTAAACCCCAAAATACCTCCAGACTGAACATGAAGGGTTGGAGGATCATTTACATGCAAATGGACATAAAAGAAAGCTGGACTGCCATATTCATGTCAGACAAATTATATTTTAAACCAAAGACTATAAAATAAAATGAGGAAGAACACTATATCACAATTAAAGGGCCTATCCAACAAGAAGATATAACAATTGTAATTATTTACATCCCTAAAATGGTAACAGCCAATTATATAAACCAATTAATAACCAATTAAAGAAACACATTAGTAGTAATACAATAATTAGAGGGGACTTCAACATTCCACTTACTGCAATGGACAGAGCACCTAAGCAGAATATCAAGAAGGAAGTAAGGGCTTTGAACCAGGATTCTGACACATAGAACCAGATGAACTTCACAAATATATACAGAACATTTCATCCTAAAGCAACAGAATATACATTCTTCTTGAATACATTTGGAATAGTCTCCAGTATAGATCATATAGAGGTCACATCTCAGATCTCAATCAGTACCAAAAGATTGGAATATTTTTCAGAATATTTCTTTCTGAATATTTTCAGATCACAATCCCTAGAAACCTGAACTCAATCACAAGAAGAAATTTGGTAAGAACTCAAATACAGGGCGCCTGGGTGGCTCAGTGGGTTAAGCCGCTGCCTTCGGCTCAGGTCATGATCTCAGGGTCCTGGGATCGAGTCCCGCATCGGGCTCCCTGCTGAGCAGAGAGCCCGCTTCCCTCTCTCTCTCTCTCTCTGCCTGCCTCTCCATCTACTTGTGATTTCTCTCTGTCAAATAAATAAATAAAATATTAAAAAAAAAAAAAAAGAACTCAAATACATTGAGGCTACAGAGCATTCCACTACAGAATAAATAAGTCAACCAGGAAATTAAGGGAAGAATTAAACTAATTTACAGAAACAAATGAAAATGATAACAACTTATCAAACCCCTTGAAATTCAGCAGAAGCAGTTCTAAGAGGGAAGTTTATAGTAACACAAGCCTTCCTCAAGAAACAAGAAAGGGGGCGCCTGGGTGGCTCAGTTGGTTAAGCAACTGCCTTCAGCTCAGGTCATGATCCTGGAGTCATAGGATCGAGTCCCACCTTAGGCTCCCTGCTCAGCAGGGAGTCTGTTCTCCCACTGACCTCTCTCCTCTCATGCTCTCTCTCAAATAAATAAATAAAATCTTAAAATAAAGAGAAAGAAACAAAGGTCTCAAAGGTCTCTTAAACCTAAAGGAGCTGGGGGAAAAACAGCCAACTAAAGCGTAAATCTATCAGGAGAAGAAGAATAATAAAGACGAGAGCAGAAAGCAATGAAATGAAAATGAAAGGTATGGTAGAACAGAATAATGAAACTATCCGTTCATAAGATTGATAGACACCCCCCTAGCCATACTTAACAAAAAGAATTGAGAAAGAACTTAAACAAATCAGTAATGAAAAAGGAGCGATCTCAATCAACACCAAAGAAACACAATTAGAAAAGAATATTATGACAACCCTAGGCCAACAAATTAGGCAATCTGGAAGAAATGGATGCGTTCCTAAAAACACACAAACTACTAAAACCAAAACAGGAAGAAACAGAAAACCTGAACAGACCCATAACAAGGAAATTGAAGCAGGAATCAAAAATCTCCCAACAAATAAGAATGCAGGGCCAGATGGCTTCTCAGGGGAAGCTACCAAATTATTAAAAAAGAGTCAATGACTATACTTCTAAGGCTGTTTCAAAAAATAGAAATGGAGGAGGAGGGGCAAGATGGCAGAGAAAAAGGAGACCTTGAACACCCACAAAATCAGCCTGAGATATGAGATTATACATTTCTGTATCTTTAAGGGGGCAGCAGATCATCTGGAGAGGTAAAGCAAAGTGGGAGTGCTCAGACTGATATCAGATGATAAACAGAAGGGGGAAGGAGCCACCAAAAGTGACCCACTGGAAAGTAATACCTCAATACGAAAGTGCCCTGTGCTTGGAAACCAGCATTAGCTTGTATCTGGTTAAAAGAAAAGAAAAAAAAGCAAAAACAGTAAATAACAGTAAATAACTATCCAACCCCCCGCCCCCCCAAAAAAACAGACAACTGGTTTGGAATCAGGCGGCCACAATTATGACCTTAAGCCCAGGGTTCCAGGACATTCACAGCCGGGCCCATCCATGCCTGAGAAGAGCCTAGTGGGGGCTCCAGTCCATAGTCCCTGAGCCCACAGCTTTCTGCTGCTTGTAACACCAGTTGGGCTGGGCATGGGTATGTCCACACATGAGAGAGCCCATGTGTAACCTCCTGCCAGAGGTCCCTGGACCCTCCACCTTCCACAACCTGCGCTGCTGCCGCCACCGCAACCACCACATATGAGCACACCTGGCATGGGCCTGGACTTCAGACAGCAATCTCAGCAATGGCAGCCACCAGAATCAGGCTCCTTGGGCCAATTATCACGCACGGATTTAGTGCCACGGGGATGCAGAGACAAGCAGGGGCCTTGGGTTACCACTGAGACAGTGGCTGGAGGTGTGCACTACCTGTGGGAGGTTGCATCATTCAACAGAGTTTGCAGAGGAGAGTTTGTGTGATCTGGACTATCCAGAGCAGAGCAGACTGAAGGCTCTCTCCAGACAGAGGACTGGATCAGTTTACTTGGCTGGCTCTGACCCTCTGAAAAGCCTCAAAACCTGCCAAAGCACAAAATCTCCAGAGAACAAAAGTTGGAAAACCAGTTTCCACAAAGCTCAGCCCCTTGATCGGGGACAGGATGATTTAGCCCAAGCAAGAATGAATGGAAACCAATGAGGAAGACCCCTCAAAAGTACAAGAGGATAATAACCAGAGAGTCCCCATACAACTGTAAAACCCCAGCACCATATATTTCATAGATATAACTCTTGTTTTCTATTGTTTTGTTCTTAAATTCATTATCATTCTTCTTCTTTTATTTTTATTTTTTTAACCTACTTACCATACAACTAGATGTTTAATACAACATATCACATAACTTTTTAAGTTCAACTTTCTTTATACATATACCTGGGTTTCTGTGTCCTTTTTTTTCTCATCATTTTTTTAATTAATACATAGACAGATATAAGCATCAATGTAATCCTTTTTCCCTATTCAATACTACGCCTATATATAAACTACTTTTAAATTCCCTGTATCTATGGAAGGTTGAGTCCTTTAACAAAAATAACAAAATACACCCAGGAAGAGCCAAAATAACCTTCCTTGCCCACATCAAAGGTTTATAACCACCTTCCCATCTTATTCTTCTGACAGTATCTGTGCATTTGTTTTTCTTCTGTATATGCCTTACACTTGGGGTTCATTTTGGTTGGGTTTTCTTTGTGCGTGCATGCGTGCGTGTGTGTGTGTGTTTTAATTTGTCAGTCTTTTTGTTTGTTCATTTTTGTTTATGTACTTTATAAATCCTACTTTTGGGGATTTTCTCTTCTTTTTAATCTCTTTCAGTTTCCTTTTCTCTTTTCTCTTTCTTCTTGGTACTGACTTCTGATTGCTTCAAAACTTTCCAGGGTGCACCTTGCCTGGATCATGGTTGATATATTCAGCTATATATCCTCTCAATACTTGTCACCAAAATGACTAGGAGTAGGAGAAAAATTCAGACTGTGCCCTCTCAAACAGAGCTACTGGATATGGACATAAACAATATGTCAGAAAGGAAATTCAAGGCAACAATTATCCAGGCAATGGTTAGGTTGGAGAAACCATTACTGGCAACACAGAATCTCTAATGGCAGAAGGGAGACTAAAATGAATGAGAAGTGACAGCACTGAAATGCTATCAATGAGATCCAGTCTAATCTAAATACTGTAACATCTAGGGTAACCAAGGCAGAAGATCAAATTAGTGATCTATATATAAGACAAAATGATAGAAAAGAAGGATCAGGAGAAGCCATAGAAGCCATGAATACAGAATAGGGAAATAAATGATACCATGAACTTTCCAATGTCCAAATTATTGGGATCCCTGAGGGAGTGAAGAAAGAGAGGAGACTAGAAGAAGAAGAAGACAGCCGAACAAATTCTGGATAAAAACTTTCCCAATCAAGGGAATGGAACAAGTGTTTGTGTCCTAGAGGCAGACAGGACACTACCAAATATCAACAAGTCTAGAAAGACCTCCAGACACTAATTATGAAATGCATGAATCATAATTTCAGACAGGAGGTCCTAAGGCAGCCAGGTGGAAGAGATTCCTTACATAAAGAGGAAGGTCTATCAGAATAATATTATACTTGTCCACAGAAACCTGGCAAGCCAGAACAGGCTGGCAAGACATATTCAGGGCATCAAATGAGAAGAATATTCTATAGTATAGAATACTATATCCAGCAAGTCTGACATTCAAAATGGATGGAGAAGTAAAGATCTTCCAAGACCAGAAGGCTTAAAAGACGATGTGACCACCAAGTCAGCACTACAAGAAATATTACGGGGGGAGAGATTTTATGAAAGAAAGAACCCAAGAGTGACACAGAACAGAAATTTACAAAGACAATCTATATAAAAAGGACTTTACAGGCAACATGATGTCAAATAAAAACGTATCTTTCAGTAATCACTCTGAAAGCATTTTATGGAAATGAATCTGTAAAACAGCACAGGGCTGCAGACTGGATAAAACAAGAGGACCCATCCATATGCTGTCTACAAGTAATGCATTTGGAACCTAAAGATACATCCAGACTGAAGGGACAGAGAACCATCTTTCATACCAGTGGGCCTCAAAAGAAAGCTGGGGTACTGATTCTCATATCAGATAAATTAGATTTTAAGCTAAAGACTGTAGTTAGAGATATAGAAGGATACTACATCACTCTTTAAGGGGCTATCCACCAAAAAACATCCAACAATTGTAAATATTTATGCCCCCAATATGGGAACACCCAACTACATAGGCCAATTAGTAATCAAAGTATAGAGTTATACTGATATGAATATTAATTGTAGGGGATCTTGACACACCACTCAGTAATAGATCATCCAAGCAGAAAACCAATAAGGAAACAGGAGCATTGAATGACACACTGGAAAGAGAAATTAGAGAATCAATTCCATTTACTATAGCACCGAGAACCATAAAAAACCTGAAAATAAACCTAACCAAAGAGGTAAAGGTAATCAAAGAACTACAGAACATTCATGTAAGAAATTGAAGACGACACAAAAAAGATGGAAAACCATTCCATGCCCATGGATAAGAAGAATGTCTATACTGCCCAGAGCAATCTCTACTTTCAATGCCACCCCTATCAAAATTCCACTGACGTTTTTCAAAGTCAGAGAACAACCAATCCTAAAATTTGTATGGAACCAGAAAAGATCCCAAATTGCTAAGGAAATGTTGAAAAAGAAAAGCAAAACTTGGGCCATCATGTTGCCTGATTTCAAGCTTTACTACAAAGCTGTGATCACCCATAGAGCATGGTACTGGCACAAAAACAGACACATAGACCAGTGGAGTAGAGTGCCCAGATATGAACCCGCAACTTCAAGGTCAACTAATCTTCGACAAAGCAGGACAAAATATCCAGTGGAAAAAAGACAGTCTCTTCAATAAATGGTGCTGGAAAAATCGGACAGCTATGGCTAGAAGAATGAAACTTGACCATTCTCTTACACCATTCACAAAGATATACTCGAAATGGAGGAAAGCCATCAGTGTCAGGGGGGAATCTATCAAAATCCTAGAAAAGAACATAGACAGTAACACCTTTGACATCAGCCACAGCAACATCTTTCAAGATATGTCTCCAAAGGCAAAGGAAACAAAAGCAAAAAATGGAACTTCTGGGACTTCATCAAGATCAAAAGCTTCTGCACAGCAATGGAAACAGCCAAGAAAACAAAGAAGCACTCTGAGGAATGGGAGACGATATTCACAAATGACAGTACAGACAAGGGTTGATATGAAAGATCTACAAAGACCTCCTCAAACTTAACACCCAAAATACAGATAATGCAGTCAAAAAATGGGCAGACATGAACAGACACTTCTCCAATGAAGACATACAAATGGCTAAGAGACTACATGAAAAATGTTCACCATCATTAGCCATCAGGGAGATTCAAATCAAAATTACATTGAGATACCACCTTACACCAGTTAGAATGCCCAAAATTCACAAGACAGAAATCAACAAGTGTTGGAGAGGATGTGGAGAAAAGGGAACACTCTTATACTGTTGGTGGGAACACAAGTTGGAGCAGCCACTTTGGAAAACAGTGCAGAGATTCTTCACAAAATTAAAAATAAAGCTGCCTTATGACCCTGCAATTGCACTACTGGGTATTTACCCCAAAGATATAGATGTAGTTAAAAGAAGGGCCATCTGTACCCCAATGTTCATAGCAGCAATGGCCACAGTTGCTAAACTGTGGAAAGAACAAAGATGCCCTTCAACGGACAAATGGATAAAGATGATATGATCCATATACACAATTAAGTATTATGCCTCCATCAGAAAGGATGAACACCCAACTTTTGTATCAATATGGATGGGACTAAAGGAGAAGTAAGTTGAGGAAAATAAGGGGAGAAGAACCATAAGAGACTGTGGACTATGAGAAACAAATAGGTTTTTGGAGCGGAGCAGGGTTGAGGGTTGAGAGAGAGAGCCTGGTGTTGGGTATTATGGAGGGCACATACTGCCTGGAGCACTGGGGGTGGTACATAAGTAATGAATTCTGGAATGTTGAAAAAATAAAAAAATTTTAAAAAAGAACAAGTGTTGGTGAGTATGTGAAGACAGGGGAACCCTTTTACTGCCAGAATGCAAACTGGTGCAGCTCTGAATAACAAACAATACGATATTCCTTCAAGTTTAAATACAGAAAAACCCTATGACTCAACAATTGTGCTACTAGATATTTACACACACACACACGCACACACACGCACACACACACACAATTAATATTACTCAGCCATCAAACTGAATGAAACCTTTCCATTGCCAGGACGTGGATGGAGTTAGAGTATTTTATGGTAAGTGACATTAATTTGGTCTGAGAAAGCCAAATACCAAATGATTTCACTCACATGTGGAATTTAAGAAAAAGATGAATCTATGGGAAGGGAAAAAAAGATAGGTGGAAGCAAACCATTAAGATACTCTCCACCACAGAGAACACACTGAGGGTTGATGGGAGGGACCCGGCTGGGCTAAACTGGTGATAGGTATTAAGGAGAACACTTGCTATAATAAGCATTAGGTGTTATATGTAAGTGATGAAGCACATAGTCTATTCCTGAAACCATATTACACCATAGGTTAACTAACTAGAATTTAAATAAAAATTGAAAAAAAATCAAGTGAGAAGAATAAAAAAAAATTCTCAAGATACAAAGTCAACATACAACAATCTGTTGCATTTCTATAGCCTAACAATGACCACAAGATTCAAAGTCAACATATAACAAGCTGTTGAATTTCTATGGTTTAATGATGACTTATGTCAAGGAACAAAAAGGAAAACAATTTATACAAGCCATTTATACTAGCATAAGTAACAATAAAATACTTTGCAATAAATTTAACCTAGGATGTGAAATATGTATACATTGAAAACTCTAAAATACTGATCAAAGAAGTTAAAGATCTACCCTTTCCTTACTATGTGATCCAAGAATCTCACTTCTGAGTGTGGATCAAAGGAAATGAAATTACTATCCCTAAAATAGATATGCATCCATGTTTACTGCAACATTATTCATAGTAGCCAAGAAGTGAAAACAACCTAAGTGTCCTAAATGTTGTATATAGGGAGATAACTGGATATTATTCAACCTTTAAAAAACCTTGGTCCGTTTAAAAAATAAAATGGATGAGTGTGGAAAACATTTTATTAAGGGACATAAGCCAGACATATAAAAAATAATACTTTAAGATATCAACTAGATGTAAAATATTACTATAAAGCAGAGCTTACAGAAATAGAGAGAATATGATATCCAGAGGTTGGGGTTGAAGGAAATGAAGAGATGGTGGGTCAAAATAGTAAACAATTTTACAACAAAAATTAGATAATTTAGATGGATAAGGACCCATTTTAAAAAGCTCAAAATATACCAAACTGGAAAAAAGAAGTAAACAATCTAGATGGAATTATAACAAGCAAAGAAAAGTTCAGAAAAACCTGCAAGCAAAGAAAAGCACAGATACAGAAGTGTTTTACCAGCCAAACCTAAAAAGGATTTACAGGAAAATGAATACCAATCTTCCTGAACTCTTTCAACAAATAGAAGAAAAGGTCACACAGAACCAAAACTTTTTAAAAATTTGGTAGAGCCCTGTGGAAAATACTCTAATGATTGCTCAACTACAATATAATATAGCAATTTCACTTCTTAGAATATGAAACAATTTCATTTCTGGATGTATACTGAAAATAACAGATTACTCAAGCAATGGCATATATGAAAGTTTGTATCAGAACTACTTCCAATCTTGGATGGCAGTGGACCAGAGTCACAGGAACAACTAGGTAACTATCAAATCATCCTAAATCCCCCAGAAATCAATCTGAGAACTGAGATAACAAACTTCACAACTAAAGGGAAAGAAGAGGCCACACTAAACATGGATGGTGGGAAGTAGAGAGATGTAGTTTGATGGAGAAGGGGAACACATGTGCTATGGAGGGGAGGGAGCCCTGGTATCTGAGAAGGGGGAGAGAGAGAGGTAACTACAGTTGATCACAAAAGGAGAATACTTCCCCAAAGCCACTGAAATCAAAAGAGGTTAAAGGATAGATTTTTTTAAAATTTTTTACTTTTTTATTAACATATAATGTATTATTAGCCCCAGGGGTAAAGGTCTGTGAATAGCCAGATTTACACACTTCATAGCACATAACTTTCCCTATGTCCATAACTGCACCACCCTCTCCCTACGCCCTCTCCCCTGGTAACCCTCGGTTTGTTTTGTGAGATTAAGTGTCTCTTATGGCTTGTCTCCCTCCCTATCTCATCTTGTTTCATTTATTCTTTTCCTACCCCCCAAACCCCCCCACATTGCCTCTCAACTTCCTTGTATCAGGGGAATCTTATGTGATTATCTTTCTCTGATTGACTTATTGGAACTAGAGGGTACTATGCTTAGTGAAATAAAGGGTAGATATTTAAAGGTCAGTGGGCTAGGCTGGGATAGAACCCTCAGGGCACAGCCCTGCTCCTGAATAGGAAGCAAGCAAACAACCCAAGTACAGATGGTGTGGAAACAAGATCAGAAGCACAGCTGGGGCACACAGCAGATTATCTGTTCTCCTTGGAGTGTGGACCTGAGAGGCACAGACACTTCCCCGGGAATAAAGGAAGTGACTGGCACCATTTTCCTCCTCAACCCTTCAGGATAAACACAGAGCCATCTGTGGGAAGCAGCCCATAAGCCTACATTGGCTGCCTAAGCTTGCTTAATTGAAGTTGTACTTCAAGGAATTCTGAAAACACCACTCCTCTCAGTCAAGTTTGCCTCAGTCCCAGCATGGTACACATAAGCCCCCACAAAAGCCTAGCACAAACTCCTGCGCACACCATGTCTCCCAAACAGAGAGTTCTTCAGGGCCTCAATGCTGATAGACATGGTGTCAGGTCTCATTTCACAAGAAGACCAGAGCACACTTAGTTAAAACTTGCTACCTTCTGGCCAGGGTACAAACACTGCACATAGCAGGCAGGAAGAAGGTCTACAGACAAGTGGCCTGAGAAACAGATGACTCAAAACACAGCAGCAGAGTACACACAGCACACAGCAAGACACTCCCTGAAGCACAAGGCCCTGAACCATACATGACCTCTTCCATACAGGACACTACTAGTAGTAGTTAGAGTCATACATGGCTTTTCTAACACAGAGAAGAAGGCAGAAACACAGACAAAATGCAAAGATGGAAGAATTTATTCACATGAAAGAACAAGTAAAGTCACAGCCAGAGATCTAAGTGAAACAGATATTAAGTGACATGCCTGATATCCACTAAAAGCAGCAATCCTAACAATACTCATGGGGACTCAGCAAAGATCAGAAGATTTCAGGGAGCCATTTTCTATAGAGGAAAAAAAACTGTTTAGAAAGAGTCAGAAATAAAAGGTGCACAAAAATGGGATTAGAAACAATCTTGATCCAATGAACAGTCTAGAAGGATTAGATGAACAAATTAGTGACCTAGAAGACAAAGTTATGAAAATTAAGAAGGTGAATAAAAGAGAGAAAAAAATAATTAAGGAACATAAGAATAGATTTAGAGAACTCAGTGACTTCATCAAATGTAGTAACATTCACATCATAGATCCCTTGAAGGAGAGAGAGAAGGGGTGGGGCAGAAAATTTATTTGAGGCAATCATAGCTGAAAGCATCCCTAATCTCAGGAAGAAAACAGACATTGAGATCTACGAGGCACAGAGCACGCCCTTCAAAAATCAACAAAAACAGGCCAATACCAAAACATACAGTAATTAAAACTGCAAAATAGAGTGATAGAGAAAAAATCTTAAAAGCAGCAAGACAAACATCCTTATCTTTCAAGGAAAAACCATCATAAGTCTAGCAGAAGATGCATCCACAGAAACTTGGCAGGCCAGAAGAGAATGGCATTGTATAGTCAACATGCTGAAAGGGAAAAAGCTGCAGTCAAGAGCACACCATCCAGCAATCCTGTCATGTAGAATAGGAGAAGTAAAGAGTTTCCCAGACAAACAAAAATGAAAAGAGATCATGACCACTAAATCAGCCCTGCAAAAAAAGGGAATTCTTTGAGAACGAAGAAGAGACTGAGGATGACAAAGACAAGAAAGGATCACAGAAAATGCCCAGAAACAACAAAAATAAATGGCACTAAATACATGAATATCAATAATTGCTTTGAATGCAAATGCTCTGAGTGGTTTAATCAAAAGACACAGGGTGTCAGAATGGATATAAAACATAAAACCCGTCTGTATGCTGCTTACCAAAGACTCATTTTAGACCTAATGGCATCTGCACGTTGAAAATGAGGATACAGAGAAATATCTATTGTGCAAATGGTGCCAAAAGAAAGCTGGAGTAGCAATATTTATGTCGGACAAAATAGACTTTAAAACAAAGAATGTTAAAAAGAGACAAAGAAGAGCACTGTAAAATCATAAAAGGGGACAAGCCAACAAGAATATCTAAATACATATGAGCCCAACATGAGAGCATCCAAGTACATAAAACAATTAATAACAAATGTAAAGACTTATTGATAATAATACAATAATAGTAGGGACTTTAACACTCCGCTTTCGTCAACTGACAGATCACCTAATCAAAAAGTCAAACAGGAAACAATGGTTTTGGACACTGGAACAGGTGGGCTTCATAAATATATTCAGAACATCCCACCCCAAAGCAACAGAATGCACACTGTTTTCAAGTGCACACGAGACATTCTCCACAACAGATCACATATTAGGCCACAGAGCAAGCATCAATAAGTACAAAAAGTGTGAGATCATATGATACATATTTTCTGACCACAATACTATGGAACTTGAGGCCAAAGAAAAAGTCTGGAAGGACCACAAATATACAAAAGTTAAACAATATCCTTAAAAAAAAGTCAACCAGTCAACCACAAAATCAAAAAAAGAAATACAAAGTACACTGAAATAAAACACAAGAGTCCAAAACCACTGGGATGCAGCAAAGAGGGTCTTACAAGGGAAGTACATAGCAATTCAAACCTACCTCAGGAAGCAAAAAAGTCTCAAATACATAACCAAACCTTACATCTAAAACACCTACAAAAAGGAGAACAAATAACGTCCAAAGCCAGTAGAAGAAAGGAGTCGGAAATCATAAAGATTAGACAAGAAATCAGTGACATAAAAAATTAATTAATCAATCAATTAATTTAAGGGAAAAGAAAAGGTTGAAGCCAGGGACGAGTTCTCTGTAAAAATTAATAAAATTGATAAACATCTAACTAGTCTTATCAAAAAGAAAAGAGAAAGTACACAAGTAAGTAAAATCACAAATGAGAGACAACAGAAATACAAACAATTACAGGAGAGTATTAGAAAAACACATTGGACAACTTGGAAGAAAAGGACATATAAACTACGAACACTTAAAGAGCAAATAATTGAAAACTTGAGAAGCTGATAACCAGTAAAGAAACTGAACAAGCAATCAAAACATCTTTTCAAGAAACAAAACATCCAAGAACATGTGGCTTCACAGGTACATGTACCAAAAACTTAAAGAAGAGTTAATAACTATTTTTTTCAAACTATCCCAAAAAATAGAAAAGGAAGGAAGACTTCCAAATTCATTCTAGTGGCCAGATAAAGACTCCACTCAAAAAGAGAAGTATAGGCCAATATCCTGATTAACATGGATGCAAAAATTCTCAGTAAAATACTAGAAAACTTAATCCCAACAATACATTAAAAGAATCGTTCACCATGATCAAGTGGGATTTATTCCTGAACTGCAGGGATGGTTCAGTGTCACAAATCAATCAACATGATATGCCACATCAGTAAAAGCATAAGAATCATATGATCTTTTCGCTAGACAAAGAAAAAGCCTGTGACAAAGTACAATGTCCATTCATGATAAAAAACCACCAACCAAAGTAGGTTTTTAGAGGGAACATGCCTCAACATAATAAAGGTCATTTATGAAAAACTTACAGCTAATATTCTCAAGTGAGAAAACTGACAGCTTTTCTTCAACAAGATAGGGATGTGTACTCTCACCACTGTAGTTTAACACAGTACTGAAAGTCCTAGCCACAGCAATAACACAAAGAAATAAAAGACAAGCAGATCGGCAAGGAAGAAGTCAAACTTTCACTCTTTGCAGATGACATAATACTCTAGCTACAAAACCTGAAGGATTCCACCAAAAAACTGCTAGAGAGGATATACAAAATTCACTAAAGTTGCAGGATACAAAATTGACATACAGAAATCTGGAATAGTGAAGCAACATAAAGAGAAATTAAGGGAAGCTCCGCCATTTATAATTGCACTCAAAACCAGCAAGATACCTAGGAATAACCTCACCAAAGAGGAAAATGATCTGTATGCTGGAAAACTGAAATTGAAGAGGACACAGTGAAATGGAAAAAAAAAAATTCCATGCTCATGGACTGGAAGAGCAAATATTGTTAAAATGTCTATTCTACCCAAAGCAATCTATACATGTAATGCAATCCCTATCAAAATACCACCAGCATTTTCCAAAGAGCTAGGACAAACCTTAAACTTGTTTGGAATCACAAAAGACCCCAAATGCAAAGCAGGCTTGAAAAAGAAAAGCTGGTGGCACCATAGTTCTGGACTTCAGACTATACTACAAAGATGTAATGATTAATACAGTGTGGTACTGGCACAAAAAACAGAAGCATAGCTCTAAATAGAACAGAACAGAAAAACACAAAAGTGAAGTCACAATTATATGGTGAATTAACCTTCAAAAAAGAAGGAAATATTGAATTAGTGTATTCAACAAATGGGTGTTGGGAAAACTGGACAGCAATGTGGAAAAGAATGGAACTGGAGCACTTTCCTACACCATACACAAAAATATAATAAAAATGGAGGAACGACCTAAATGTGAGACATGAAACCATCAAGATCTCGGGAAATAACAGAGGCAGTAACTTCTTTGACAGCAGTCTTAGCAATTGTCTTCTAGATAGGTCTTCTGAGGCAAGGTAAGAAAAGTAAAAATAAATTATTGGGACTTCATCAAAATAGAAAGCTTCTGCATAGCAAAAGAAACAATCAACAAAACTAAAAAGCAACCTATGGAATGGGAGAAGATATCTGCAAATGACGTATCTGCAAATAATATCCACAATATATAAAGAACTTAAAACTCCACACCAAAAAAATGAATACTCTAATTAAAAATGGGCAGAAAAACAAATAGGCATTTTTCCAAAGATACGCAGATGGCTTTCAGACACATGAAAAAAACCTCAACTCACCCATCAACAGGGAAATTACAAATCAACCCCACAATGGGACCACATTACACTGGTCAGAGTGGCTATAATTAACCAGCCAGGAAACAACACATGTTGACAAAGACGCAGAGAGAGAGAGGAATCCTCTTCCACTGTTGGTGGGAATGCAAACTGGTGCAGCCACTCTTGAAAACAGTACAGAGGTTCCTCTAGATGTTAAAAATAGAGCTAGTCTATGACCCAGCAATTGAACTATTAGGTATTTACCCAAAAGCAATTGAACTACTAGGTATTTACCCAAAAACACTCATTCAGAGTGATACATGCACCCTGATGTTTGTTTACATTATTTACATTGCTAACAATAGCCAAACTATGCAAACAGCTCACATGTCCACTGACTTTGAAAGGAAAAAAAAGATGTGATACGTGCAGACACGCTCACACACACACACACACACACACACACACACACACAGAGGAATATTACTCAGCCATAAAAAAGCATGTAATCTTGCATTTGTAATGACATGGATGGAGTTACAGCAAAATAAGTCAGAGAAAAGGAAATACCATATGATTTCACTCATATATGGGATTTAAGAAACAAAACAACTGAGCAAAAGGCAAAAAAGGAAAGACAGAGGTAAGTAAACCTGGAAAAACACTCTTAAATCTAGAGTAACAAAACAAGATGGCAACCAGAGGAAAGGTGGGTGGAGGATGGGTTGAATAGGTGATGTGGATTAAGAACTGTACTTGTGAGGAGACTGGGGTGTTGTATGGAAGTGCTCAATAGCTAAAGTGTACACCCGAAACTAATATTACACTGTATGCTAACTGGAATTTAAGTTAAATTTTTAAAAGAAAGATTATTCCCAATACCTGTCCCCAAAAAGTTGGGAATCAAAAGGTGGAAACAACCCAAATGTGTGTCCATTTATAAACTGACGAGCACAATGTGGTGCAGATACACAACAGAACATATCAGCCACTAAAAATAATGAAAGAGTGTCAAAACATATTGAACATCCTAAGTAAAGGAATGCAGGAAAAAAACCCACATATTCTATGATTCAATTTCTAGGAAATACCCAAACAGACAAATCAGAATAGACAGAAAGTTGATGAGTAGTTGCTGGGGGATCTGGGAAGAAAATAAGGAGAGTGACTTGCAATGGGTGTTGGGTTTCTCTAGTAGATAACTGAACATAATCCAGAGCTAAATGGTGATGGTTGTGGAAACCAGCACCCACTATGCAGCCATTCCTTTTATCTTCCCATCCCAACCTCTGGCAGTTACTAAGTTACTTTCTGTCTATCTGTCTCTATGTATGCTATCTGCATGTATATACTAAATGCCACTAAACTGCATACTTTAAATGATGAACACAGTAAATTTTATGTTGTTATTCACCACTTATAAAACGTTATTAATTATTCATTGAAAAACCCTGAACAGCTGAGAACTGTTGAGCTGGTGAAGGACTCCCTTTGATCTTTAGAATAAGAAAGCTGCCCTCCCTCTATGCTTCCCCAAAACATTTTATGTTTACAGTTTCTTTCAATAATTGTTGTTACTAAACAAGAGACTAAAACTGTGAGGTGGTAAAATAAATAAAAGGTAGGAAAGCAAAATAAAATGTTACACCAATAAATAATGTTCCCATCCTTCCCCCTTCAAAAGGCAAATATTATTTGAGGCAGGATGGGGCTGTATAAACAGAGAAAAAAGGAGTTTTAAGAAAGTTTAAAATACAGATACTTTGTGAATTTCAAGTTAGTAAACATTTCTTAGATAAGAAGATAAAAATTTCTAGAGTAAAATTACAATACATTATTGGAGTGGGAAAACAAGCCATAAATAATCTAAATTATTTTTCAATTATTCTATCTTCTTTAGTACCTTTATATAATCAATCCAGTGTTGGAGAAGAACTTGAACTCCACAGTCTACCCTACTAAACAGTTGATAAAGTAGAGACAAATCCTCAATCCTGTTTTCATCAAGAAGATAGCATAAGCCTGATTATTAGAAACATGAAGACAAAGTCATCAATATAAATATCCACCTCAAATATATGTTAAATGATTATTTTGAGTTTATTACATTAAGATACTCAATTTAAAATAGTACCCTAAACCATACAAATGACAGTAACAGCGGTAAGTTTCTTTTAAGCAATCATCAGATGTATAATAAAAAAAAATTATGCCTCTGGACTATTTTTTTTTATTCTCATAACTGCTAGCTTTGTATACTACTGCATATTTCAAATTATTGCCCCCAAATATGTTATATATTAAAAAGAAATACAGTAAACAAGTTTGTAGTACTGACACTAGTGTGCAGGAAAAATGAGAAATTTTTAATTCTAATTTAAAAATTAGTAATTAGAAACACTAAATATCGATTAACTACCAGGTATTGATTTTTACATGAGAAGAGAAATGAGTTAGAGATGATCAAGTACAAAAAGGATGCTATACAGTGTATTCAAATATATAAACAAATCTAATCACTGAATAAATAAATGTAAAAATAAAATCCCAGAATGCAAGGATATACAGGAATATATTTGTTCAGCATCAGAATATATTAACATCACCTCATCACAAATAAACTGAATAAACCCTCACTGTCCAAAAAAACTTTCTGCCAACTCTTTTTCTTGGAACTATATGTATCATAGTTAACATATATCAATCAGTAAGGTAAGATCAATAATATAAGGTTTTAGAATTTTATCAGCATTCCTCAACTTCAAAGATCTAAAAACTCTATTTTACTTCAGTTCACTTCTCACTTCCCACTGTGTTGATAGTTGATATATACCTAATAGTTGATAAATACCTTTCTAATCAATCCACACTATCAGGATAACAATTTAGTATGGTTTGTGTGAAGTGTTAAGTCTTTTGGTATTTTAAATTTAAATTTAGTAAAAAAAAAATAAGTTGAGAAAAGATATAATGATTATGTTAGATTATGGATTTTCATCGACTTTTCTGATTATCAAAGACTAATGGTCAACTGAAATTTTTCAATCATTAAAAAGTCACTGGTTGTTCTAAAATACACAGGGTGATGACTGTCCAATTTCATTAATATATGTATTAAAACAGGTTAATTTTATGGTATAAAAATTATATCTCATTTTTTTAAAAGAGGACAAACGTTGGCACCGAAATACTTTTTGAATCTAGAAATAGGATCCTAAAAATAGGAAATCCTTCCTTAAAAATAGGAAATCCTTAAAAATCTTTAAAAATAGGAAGAAAACCTAAACGTTCCACATTTGGAGCCTCAATTTACTTTTGCAAATCTCTATTTTCAATTTACACAAAAAGGAATGTTAGTGTTTTTTCCCTTTGCAAAGGGAACATGGTGTGTAAGCAATTTATTCCATAAATGAAAAGAAATCTGATGAATTGATTAAATTATCTTCTAAAAAAAACCAAATAAAGCTAAAAACAAGAAGGACCCCCCTTTTTCTTTAAGATAACAAATTTCTCGTTTATTTCAATTGTATACACATACTCAAGACTTCTCTGGATTTATTTTCTACTCACCCTATAAACAAAGACACCCCCTTTTTAGTAGAAACCCACCTGTCTTTGTTTTTTTTTTCCCCTGTAGTTTCTTAAAAAATGTGTTTAAAAACATTAGTTCCTAATTCTATAAAACTGTTCAACTGCCTTTTAAAGTTCCTGGATTACTATTCTGAGCGGGCAAATGTTATATCTTCTACTGGAAAGTACAAGTAAGTCCTCCTATCTTGGTAAATCCAAGAAATAAAGGAGAAAAATGGTGTGAGGCACCATCCATGATATCAGCTTCCAGTGCTAAAGCTGTAGGAAATTTAATTTATTTTATTCACAGAACACAAACCATTAGTACAGAACACAAACCATTAGTACAAAACAAGAAAAAGCAAGAATTAAAAAGGAAAATGCTAATCGAAGCTCATAAAGTTGTATGTTTGTGTGTGTAAAGGTTAAAAGGGATATTTATGCAATGCTAATAACCTTGGGTTTTTTTCTATTCACAAATCCATTAAAAAATCTAGTCAATCCTTTATGTAGTTTTTTTTTTAATTTTTAATTTTTTATAAACATATATTTTTATCCCCAGGGGTACAGGTCTGTGAATCACCAGGTTTACACACTTCACAGCACTCACCAAAGCACATACCCTCCCCAAGGTCCATAATCCCACCCCCTTCTCCCAAACCCCTTCCCCCCAGCAACCCTCAGTTTGTTTGTGAGATTAAGAATCACTTATGGTTTGTCTCCCTCCCAATCCCATCTTGTTTCATTGATTCTTTATGTAGTTTTTTAACATTGCTTTAGGGCACCTGGTGGCTCAGTGCTTTAAAACCTCTGCCTTTGGCTCAGGTCATGTTCCCAGAGTTCTAGAATGGAGCCCTGCAGCATCGGGCTCTCTGCTCAGCAGAGAGCTTGCTTCCTCCTCTCTCTGCCTGCTTCTCTGCCTACTTGTGATCTCTGTCTGTCAAATAAATAAAATCTTTAAAAAAATAAAAATAAATAAACTGTAACAACTTAAGGTTTCAGATAACTGTGATTTCAGTAAAGTGTAAAAGTTGGTGTTGAATGAAAGAGCATTTTCAGAGTGAGTGCAAAGAGCTGAGTTTCAGGATCATCACAAATGATAAATATGCTTAGATTATGCTCAAGTAACTTAGGAAAATGAATGCTAAATAAACCTTTTATCTCCTTTACTAAAACTTTTTTTTTTTTTTTAAATTTCAGGAGTCTTCCAAGTTCCCTTATATAATAAATCACATTAATTCTTCTAACGGTAATTCTGAGTCAAATTGAATTTGACTTACAAACTAAATTATCCAAATATATTTATGGCCAGACCAGAAAGCTGCCCAACATCACTGCTCCCCCAGTCACTGTGGGATCAGAGCAAGGTGCCAAGTAGCTTGTATGAAGCCCTACTAATACTGCCACGAGAAGCTCCAGGGGAAGCCGTGCAGCCTGGGCCAGTCTGCAAGCTTCAAATCTGCAGTTCCAAGGCACTAGAGAAAGGCACTGCCCAGTGTAGAGGACTAAAGATGCCCCTGAGACATGGCAAGCATTTTAAGTAGGTTGCTTATTTTTAATAAATCTATTTTTGATGGTGTGAATGTACATCTAACATAGAGGAAAAAAAATCAGTATTTGTGTTTTCCCTACTCTATTTTATATTTCTCTTATCAAAAAAGTTAAATTTTAGTTTATCTGTTTACAAGTCACTTCAAGTGATAATAAGTAAACATAATAACTAAATATGTAGGTTAAGAGTAAAACTTAAAGTTATAGAACAGTTTGGATTAACAGTTGAAATCAATTCCTTGCCCAGTGATAAAATTACCTTAATTAATGCAATAGTCTCTCTTCTTAACCATAAAGCCAGGTCTCCCTCTCTCTCTACAAAGTTACTAGAATAACTTTGTTACAAAATTACTAGAATAACCTACATGCTCTTTCTGCTCAAAAATATTTCAGTCATATCTACAATATAACCCAACTGTTCAAGAAGCCAATGTGATCAACTACATCTACTCCTCCAGATTAAAACCAACATTCATCGATCTCTAATAAAAATCTTTTCAGGATACTTCAGCAACACTGACCCTCCCTTTTTACCTTAATTATGCCTAAATCTTTTTCTTGGTTGGCTATCACCAGGCAGACTCTCCTTTTCTTTAAAACAACAACACAACAACAACAACAAAAACATTTATTTAGTTATTTGAGCAATAGCATGCCCATTCACGAGTAGAGAAGATCAGAGGGAAAGACCCTTCAAGTAGACTCCTTGTGTTGAGCCTGGAAGTGTGAACTAGTGAGTGGGACAGGACAAAGGCGAGGATCTCTAGACCCTGAAATCACAACCTGAGCCTAAACCAAGAGTCCCATGAAACTTAAATGTATTAAATTACATTAAATAGTGTAATACATTTTTCAAATGCCAGCCAAAAAAAAAAAAAACCCCTCCACCACATTATTATTTGAGGCATATAAATAACTCTCATTTAGTATTCATAACTTTAAAAAACCCGACTAAACTTACATGACAAAAACTACTGCTGCAAATGAGAAAAAAAATTTTTATCTCATTTCATATATATCACTTCCAAAGAAGATGTATAACACAGAATACAATAATTAAATTTAAAAATGAAAAAAAATTATTTTTCCTTAATACTATTTTGTTAGACATATCTTTTCATTTACCTTTCTGAAGAACTGCTGATAAATGTTCACCTAGAAGCTGCTTTTCTACAATAGCAATTAATAGCTTCCTGTTTAAAAATAAAATTTTAAATTACTAAAAGATTCTCATACTGGAGAGTTAAAACTACTCCCCAAGAGGGTAGTGCCTTTGTTATCAATTTTTGACATCTTAAGTTGTTACTCATGTATCACTAACATAAAATTGCTATTTTTGATTATCTTAACCATCTTCAGTAAGATTGAATTTTATTGCATGAACTTCCCCTGATTTTAAAAATCACCTGTAATTCTCATTACCTAATTGGAGGAAATTAGGTAATAACAGACATTGAGTTTACAAAAAAATATTCTTTCATCTGTAATTCAACAAGATCAACAACAGATTTTCCTACTTTGGCTCCCCCAAAACTTGAAAAATAAACTTAACAAACAAATTTGTTAGGCATTCCCATTACTTTGATACAAATGAAGAAGTGGGAGATGAACTAAGCAAAAAAGGAAAGAAATTTATGATTTCATCTTATCATATGATAATTATAAATCTCTTTAAATAGTAGTGATCTTAAAGTATAATAAATATGTAATCATATATATAATTATGTAATACGTAATTCTTACTGTGTATTAAGGTGTAGGTAGGTTCTAACTCTGTCTACCTCTTCTTCTAAGAGCTTCTGGATATGGTAAAGACACCCAGGAATCTGAAAAAATATTTTAAGTTTTCTATTTCTAAGAATCATAAGAATTAAAGCACAAAAGTTATAAATAAAAACAAGCAAGCAGGCAAACATAAATATTCCTATCTTAAATCAGTTTAGTGTCATAAAGACACAGCTACATGCTCCGTTCATTTCTATATAATCAGAATCCCAAGAATTATACAGCAGAGTATAATTTGTAATTGGAAACGCTGTGGTTTGAAACTAAATATAAGTAAAACAAAACCATAAAATACTCAAGCAAAGGGCTGCCAGAAATGAAAAGAGAAACTGAAAATTCGACAACAGCTGGTGACATCAGTAGTTGGTGGCATATATGTATATGCTATATAGTATACATAGAATGTACACACATGATTATAAAATGATATATACGATAAGATATAAAAATAGGATATGATATATCTTATATAGCTATATGTATCTTATATATAAAAATAATGGATAGGGTGCCAAGATAAAAAGATAAATAATGAATAGAGCACTAAGACAAAAACCAGCAAGGACACAAAAGACTTTAACAACACTAAACAAGAACTAACAGCCCTTTGCAAAACACCCCCCAACAGTAGAATACACATTTTACTTAAGCACACATGGAGCATTCAGCGAGACAGAGCCCCTCAAACCACAAAACAAGTGAATGTATTTAAAAAGAATGGAATCATACAAATCATACCCCAAAATTATACCATGTGTGCTCATTTACTCACAACTGGAGTGAAAATGGGATATTTTGAGAAATTCCCAAATTTGAGAAATTTGAGAAATTCACAAATATGTGGAAATTAAACATGACATTTCTCAACAACTAATCTGTCACAGAAGAAATCAAGAGGCAAACTAAGAAGTACTTTAATGTGACTGAAAATAAAGCCAGAATGTACTGAAAATTAAGGATTACAAATAAATAGATTTATAGTTTATAGTTGCAAATAAATAGATTTGAAATGGAAATATCTCAAAACAATAACCTAACTTTTTTTAACCCAATTTATAGTTGCAAATAAATAGATTTGAAATGGAAATATCTCAAAACAATAACCTAACTTTTTTTAACCCTATTTTCTACCTAAAGACACTACGAAAAGATCAAACTAAACCTGAAGCAAGCAAAAAAAATAGTGTGGCATTTAATGAAATAGAAATGAAAAAACCAACCAGAAAAAAAAAAAAAAACTAAAAACTAAGAGCTGGTTCTTTGAAAAGGTCAACAAAACTGACAAAATTTTAGCACGACTGAAGAAGAAGAAAAGAAAAAAAAGTTTCAGTAAGAAAAATATGTCAAAATATATATGGGAATTATAAACATCTCATTGGAGATGGAGAACCATCTCCACAAGGATTTAATGATCTGTTCCACAGATAATGAAAGAATTTATAACTGTCATCTCAATTTCAAGTACCTCCTTTTTTTGCATTATCTTCCTTCCCTCTGCTGCATAGAACTGGCTTGTTTCTTCTAAGAATTTATTTTCAAATGACTCTTGGTAAATCTAAGATGGAATATATTAAAAACAAACAAACAAACAAAAAAACCTCAGTTGAAACTTATCTTTAAAATATCAGGTTAGAAATCAATTTTCAATTTAATTAAACTTAAAGAATTACTTACCTGTAGATCAGAAAGCATAGTTAAAAGCCTTTGAATCAGACATCGATCAATCATTTCACCATTTCTTTCTTTTTCAATCAACAGAAGAATTCCATCTATGATCCTGCTGTGAATATTCTGATCACAAATTATATATGATTTAAATAATTCAAGGCCCATGTCCCTGAAACAATGACAACAAAATAAAAACCTGCCTAAATAAATAATATTTTGGTAAAATATTTGTAATTTTGTTCTGTAAATTTGTGTGTTTTTTTGCCATCAATTATACTTTTTTATATATATTGCACTTCCCCCCACACAAAAGAAAATACACTGTGATGTAAAGTTCATTCTACCTACAGTTGGCTAAATTCTTCTATTTTGTTTTTGATGGTCTGAAATCGATCAAAATAAATAAGATTTCAGAGTATATTAAGTATATGGGATGTCATGCATAATTCCTTAATTAAAAAAATAAAATAAAATAAAATTTAGGATGACTCCAAAGCTGCTACAATCACTCCATTTTAGATTTTTCAGCCTTCATTAACACAATTTAATATCAGTTTACTGACTTTCTAGTGTTTTAATAATAAAGTATATGAAATATGATGTTATCTTAGAATATATCTTAGAATTTGTATGTTTCTGAAATAAAATAGTTTATTAACAGAGATCAATTAAAAATTAACATATAATCTGTGATACTGTGTAATCAAATACAATTTCAAAACATTTTTGTTTCATGAAAAATATAGAGAAATACATATTTTTGAAATTATTTTTGAAAGTTTATAAATTTATCTTACTAGGTCTTCTTTCAGTTAGGAGATAAAAAAGTGATCACAAATTACATATTTTTCAAGTAATTTTTCAATTTTTCAAGTAATTAATTGTATCCTTACCAAATGGAAGACAACATCGAAATTTGAGAAACATAAGTTCTATCTAGGAACAGAAAAATGTTCCTAATCATGCTCTGTCAGAAATAAAACAAAGGTAAAACATTATGTCTGAAAAATTTTGGGGTTAAATTATTAAATCTTAAGAAAAGCCCATTATTTATAAACATCACTATCAATCTATAAATCTAACCTGGTCAGTAGTGTATTTATTTATCTCGGAAAGAGAGCCTTTCAAATTTTTCACTTTTTTTCTACATTGCTAGTTGTTAAAAAATAAAGATTAATGGAGAAATATAAATAAAACTTACATAGCTTACTCATGTAAAAATTAAGAAACAATAGAGGACAGAAGATAAAAGAGAGCTAGAGTTGTGGATAATAAAACAAGAAAAAATATGAGGAATTAACAGGAATACCTACCTAGGACCAAGGCTATGTACAAATATAAGATCTTATGCTTTGTATTTGAAGACACACAGAGTAACAAGAGAATTCTTTACTCTGAATATAATGGTTGTGTATAAATTAATTGCAATGTGAGCATATACAGCAATACCAGTTCTCAAATATTCTTGTCTCAAGACCCCTTTATATTTTTAAAGAGTATTGATGAAACCAGAGAATTTTCACTACCGTGTTATATGCTAATATCTGCTGTACTAGAAAAATAAAATGAGAAAACACTAAGGATTAAATTTGGTGATAAATTTAGTAACAAAAATTTGTTACTAAAGTGAATTTGTTAAGAAATAAGTTTTTAGTCATTTCAATTTTAAAACAATAATTGCAAGGATATGAGCTTTCATTTACAATATGAATAAATTTTAGAGATCTAATGTAAAGCAAGGTGGTGAAAATAAACACCCTCTATACTGAAAAACACTTGAAAGTTAATGAAATCCTTAAATGTTCCAGTAATTATGTGAGGTGATGAAGGTGTTAGCTGGTGCTACTGCGGTGATCATTTTGCAGTATATAAATGTATCAAATCATCACACTGTATATCTTAAACTTGCACAAGGCTATGTCTCAATTATATCTCAAAAATGTGTAAAGAATTCATCATGTAAAAAAAGAAATAGAGTATTAATAATTTAAATACACCTTTATGTGTAATGCAAACTTGCTTTCAGATGGGGAAAACCAAATGAGAAACAAGAGAAAACCAGAGAGGTAATAAAGAGATAAGATCCTACAAAGTATGATAAGTCTGATAATATCTTAAACGACGACTAAGAATTTTTCCAGGAAGTATTTTCCAGCTTATCTGGTCCAATGTGACATGGAGTAACATATATAGCATGCTTGTTTCCCCTTACATGCAATCCTTCAAACTGGATCACAGTTTGTTTGGATTTGGATCACAGATCAAAAACCCAGAAAGACAGCCTAAATATGGTCTTTCACTTTTGTGGCAAGTTCACAATCTCTATAAATAATGTGATTAAATTTATAAGATTTTAAAATATGCTTGTACAATCTTAACTTTGGCAATGATTGTACTCACAGATAATTTGTTTTTAGAAAATTTTTTTGCCTTTTGTACTTTTTGCTTTAACTTAAAACATTTATGGCATCTCTTTGCTGATTCCCCTTGGAGCTCTGCATAGAGCGTTTGGAAGTGTTACAGGAAGGGATAATTATGCTGTCCAGAGAATCTTGTCATGTAACAGTGCTGCATGAGATTAAGGATATTGATAGTTGCATAGTTCACAGCCTTGATTTTGAGCCAAGACTCATGATCACTTTTCTAAGTAAGTGTGAAGACTAGAAAGCTGTGATGTGGTAGCCACCTATATGACTAAGGAGGATATGAGAGAGAATCAGAAATGAATGAGAATGGTTTTAACAACTCCAAACAATCAGTTAAATAGTTAAAGTTCACATCCTCTCCCTTTGAATTCCTGTAAGATAAGCTCCACAAGAGGCACAGAGCATTAGCTTTTTCTTCTCCTTATGGTGGCAGCCAAAGATTTTGCTGTCAGAGTAAGGAGACGTATATCAGCTCCTGTTCTGTCCCAGGGGCAGGGACAACCAAGAGTAAGAGGAACTTTTGGAGTTGATATGTTTGTTCACTATTGATTGTGGTGGTGGCTTCTCAGGGGTATAAATATGTCAAAACTTACTGAACTGTAAGCTCAAGTAAGTATCTGTGGCCTATCATATATCAGTTATGGCCCAATAAAGATGTTTTCAAAAAGAACCATAAAAAAAATCAGATAAATACTTTCATGTCATAATTTATGTGGGCCATCCCTTTTATATTTAAAAAAATATAAATTCTTATCACTATTTTAAGAATATGAACAGTTTAGTCTATTCTAGCTGTCTTTATGTAAGAAACTGGGAAAAACGCTTTCCATCAGTGAAGATTTAAATTCATAGTTTTGTTTTCACACATTAAATAAAAATTTAAAACTTGTAGTAATAGTATTAACACATTATATTATCTCATAGTTTATTATACCAAAATTGAAAAGTGACCACAATTTGCATCATATTTTCATCCTCAAAACACATAAATATCTTATGTCAAAATATTTTAAACAGTTTATCTGTCTAATTTAGTATAATTCCCTTTGTTATAGCTCCAATTCCTTTATGGCACATTCCCTTGTATATTCAAACCTCAGATGATAAATTACTAATATCAGGTAGTACTTACTAAGTGAAACCCAATCTGATATGTATTTTGTGACATTCATTTAATCTCAAATTAATGCTAAATACTACTATATCTAAAATATAATTACCTCTTAGAAAAAAAAATGTCCAAACTGTAAGCAAACCAGTAAATTACAGTTGAAATTTTAAAGAACTAAGAATAGACTTCTACCATAAAATCCTTTCCAAATCTGTTTTTAAATAAAGCATGAGTACTACACTTTGGATTATTTCTTTTATAGACCATCTAACACATTCCATAATAATTCTCTTAACTAAAAATACAATTTCTACAAACTACCATTTGTCTGCCATGATTTTGCCAGCATTTATCCATTTTCTTTAGAAAAGGGCCAGTATCCAAAGAATACATGAAGTAATGTTAAGAAAAAGCTTATATTCTAAAACTGACACACATTCTGCAAATGGAAGATACAACTTCCAAAAGACAGTACTTGGTAAAACTGATTAATGCTAACCGTAGGTCCAAGCATCTCTACATCTTACACAAACAAAATTAATCCCATATGCCAAATTAATTACGCCACTCAACTGATACTGACATGGAAATTGGACAAAATAGGAAAAACAACACAAAGGGAGAAAAAAGGATACTCTCTGAACTGATGAATTTCTGCTTTGATGTGCTGTTCACAAAGCTGCTTCAACTGTTTATATAAGTTTGCAGATAAATTGTAGGAGCAAAGATTTTCAACACTCTGAAAATTAAAAATGTAAGATGAAAAAACAAAATACAGTTTAAACTACTGCTTCCACCTTTATTGATAATATTGAATACTGAGTATGAATTTCATATGAATTTATAAATGAATAGGAACTTAATGACTATTAAATAATAAAAAAGATATTTCAGCATTTATAATTCAGAAAATGTATTTAAAATTCTTCCATTCAAATCAGTATATACTCAGACAGTCACCATAATTAACTCTTCAAAATTTAAAATAATTCCCTCACATTAGTTGGTTACATCATAAGTTAAACCACTTCTTACCTTTCAGAATATTAAAGGTCATAATATTTGCATAAAATTTATTTTTTTTCCTTTGTATAAAATTTAAAAATTAAGAAATGAATTTAAGATAATGAATAAAATAATAACATAATAAAATAATTACATACACAATTTTATCAAGTGTGGCTTAAAATGCCTGTAAAAACAATTAAAAAACACTTTATTTATATTAAAATACACTCCACTGACCTCTGGAGTGATGTCACCAAAAATGGTGGAACATATCCTAGAACATTCTTGGAAAAGAGCTGAAGAGACCCTAATTTCACGTTAGGCTTATATCTAGGATACACCCAAATATAATGAAAGAAATCTAAGAGTTGTGAATAGCAGGGCTAACCAATGAAGGAATGCCCCAATACAAATGTAATCTTCAAGAGCAGAAAAAACTTTTGTGTTGTTTTTTTTTTTTTGGCTGTAATATTTAGTATATCTCAATAAAATAAGTAGCTAACCACTATACTAATAGAACAAGGATCACATATGACAAAGAAAAAAAGTCTAGAAAAATGATTAAAAGCAAGCAAACAAACAAAACAAAACAAAAAAACAAAAGCAATAGCAACAAACTGTGGGAAAGGGCCGGAGCTGCTTTCCAGAGTTGTCATAATACAACTGGACGTTTTGAATTAAAAAGAAAAAAAATCTCTGGTGTGGGGGTAAGATGGCAGAGAATGAGGGCACCCAACTAGCCTCCTTCCTCAAATACAGCTAAATAAATATCAACTCATTCTGAACACCCCAGAATTCAACTGGAAGTCTTCAAGAACAAAGCTGCACAACTACAAACAGAGGAAACAACCTCTGGAAGCTTCTTACAACAAGCTGACAAAAATACACCTAGGATCTAGCTTTCTTTATTTATTTTTGAAATTAAAAAAAAAAAATGTAATTAGATTTTACTTTTTTTTCCCTCCAAAATGACAAGATGGAAAAATTCAGCCCAAAAGAAAGAACTGGAAGAAATGTTGGCCAGGGATTTAATCAATACAGATATCAGTAAAATGTCTAAATTAGAATATAAAACAACAATTGTAAGGTTACTAAAAGGCATAGAAGACACTAGAGAATCCCTCACTGTAGAGATTAAAAGAGCTAAAATCTAGTCAAGCCAAAATTAAAAATGCAAAGACTGAGATGCAATCCCAAATGGATGATGCCATCACAATGATGGATGACTCAGACCAATGAATCTGTGATACAGAAGATAAAATGATGAAATATGAGATGAAAAGAAGAGGGAAACAAAGAATCATGAAGGAAGACGTATAGAACAAACTCAGCGGCTTTCTCAAATGCAGTAATATTCATATTATAGGTGTCCCAAAAGGTGCAAAAGAGAAAAAAGAGGCAGGTTAATTTGAGCAAAAATATTTTTTTGAGAGAGCCGAGAGAGTGCACACAAAAGGGATGGCAGGGGTGAGTGGAGACAGGAGGCAGGTTAGAGGGAGGAGGAGAGAGAAAATCTTAAACAGACTAAGCATACCAGCACAGAGTCCAGTGTGGGGCTTAATCTCATTACCATAAGATTATCACCTGAACCCAAATCAAAAGTCAGACACTTAATCAGCTGAGCCACTCAGGCATCCCCAGGTGACCAAATTTTAGCTGAAAACTTTCCTAATCTGGGGAAGGACACAGACATCAGAATCCAAGAAGCACTGTGAACTCACATTAAATTCTACAAAAGCCAATCACTGCCATGGCAGTCATAGTCAAATTCACAAAATACAAGAGACCTGAAAGCAGCAAAGGAAAATAGTTCTTAATTTATAAGAGAAGATAAATCAAATTTACAGCATATCTGCCCACAGAAACATGCCTGGTTAGAAGAAAGTGTAAGGATATATTCAACCTACTCAATGGGAAAAACATGGGGCCAAGAATATTTTATCCAGTAAGCTTGTCAATTAGGATAGAAGGAGAGATAAAATTTCCTGACAAATGAAAATAAAAGGAGTCTGTGAACACTAAGCCCCACAAGAAATATTAAAGGGGACTGTTTGAGTGGGGAAAAAAGACCAAATGTAACAAAGACTAGCTAGAAAGGAACAGAGGACAATACCAGAAACACAACTCTACAGGTAACACAATAACCTTAAATTCATCTTTCAATGATTACTCTGAATGTAAATGGACTCTGTGCTCTGATCGAAAGACAAAGGGTATCAGAATGGTTTCAGAATCAGATACCAAAGATATCAGTATCAGAAACCAAGATTCATCTACATGCTGTCGACAAGGGACTAATTTTAGACATAGAGACACCTGCAAATGGAAAGTGAGGGAGGGAATGGAGAACTACCTATGATGCAAACGGACTTCAAAAGAGATCCAGAATAGCCACACTCTTTTCAGACAAACCAAATTTTAAAGACTATAAGAGGAGATGAAGCTGGATATTATAATGTAATTAGGGGCCTATCCATCAAAAAGATTTAACAATGGTAAATATATATGCCCCAACTTGGGAACACACAAATACATAAATCAATTAATAACAAAGATAAACAAACGCATTAATAATAATACCATAATAGCAGGTTTGAACATCCCACTCACAGCAGTGGACAGCTCATCTAAGCAGAAAGCGAACAGGGAAACAATAGCTTTTTTTCTTTCTAATTGAGCCAACTAGGCACCCCAACAACCAGGAAATTCAAGAAGAAATAAACAAGTACACGGAAGCAAGTGGAAATGAAAACATGGTAGTACAAAACCTTTGGGAGGAAGCAAAGCAGTACTAAGAGGGAAACATATTGCAAAAGAAACCTACCTCAAATATAGAACCTAACCTTTCACCAAAAGGAACTAGAAAAGGAAGAGAAAATAAAGCCTATACAGGCATCAGAAGAAGAGAAATAAAATTAGGCCAGAAATAAATGACATTGTTATTAACAACAAAAGACAGAACACATTAGTGAAACTAAGAACCGATTCTGTGAAATAAATAATAAAATTGATAAAATTCTAGCCAGATTTATCAAAAAGAGAAAGGACCCAAATAAATAAAATCAGGAATGAAAGGGGAGAGAACACAACCACACCACAAAAATACAAACATAAGAATTGTGAGCAAATTATATGGCAACAAGCTTGGCAACCTGGAAGAAATGGACAAGTTCCTCGAAACATAAACACTACTGGGACCCCTGGGAGGTTCAGTCAATTAAATGGCTGACTCCAGCTCAGGTCATAATCCTAGGCTCCTGGAACTGGGTCCCACATTGGACTCCTTGCTCAGTAAGGAGCTTGTTTCTCCCTCTGCTTGCTCTGCCTGATGCTTCACCTGTTTGTGCTCTCTCTCTCTGTCAAATAAATAAATGAAATCTTTAAAAAAGGAGAAAGGAAGGAAGGAATGAACGAACTACCAAAACTGAAACTGAAAGAAATAGAAAATTTGAACAGATCTATAACCAGCAAAGAAATTGAATCAGTAATCCTGATTCAATCTCCCAACAAACAAAAGTCCAGAGCCAGATGGCCTATAAGGGAATTCTACTAGATATTTAAAGAAAAAGTAATACTTATTCTTCTGAAACTGTTCCCTAAAAGTATAAATGGAAGGAAAATCTCCAAATTTCTTCTAAAAGACAAGCATTACTTTGATTCCAAAACCAAAGACCCCATGTAAAAGAATTACAGGTCAATATTCCTGATGAACACAGATGCAAAAATTTTTTTTTTCTCAAGAAGTTATAGCAAACTGAATTTAACAGAACATTAAAAGAATTATTCAGTATTACCAAGTGGAATTTATTCCTGGGCTGGAGAAGTGGTTCAATCAACAACTTACACCACCTTCCATTAAGGAAAGGATTAGAATCATATGGTCCTCTCAGTCAATGCAGAAAGAGCATTTGATAAAATATAACATCCATTCTTTAACAAATCTTCAACAAAATAGGTGTAGATGGAACACACCTTGACATCTTAACATAAGGCCAACAAAAGACCCACCACTATTATCATTATCAATGGGGAAAAACTGAGAGTCTTTCCTCTACAGTCAAGAACAAGACAAGGATGTAACATAGCACTAGAAGCAATATGACAAGAAAAACAGAAAAAGAGAGAAAGAAATAGAACAGAAAGAGAGAGAGAGAGAGAGAGAGGGAGGGAAGGAAAAAGGGAGGAAGGGAGGAAGAAAGAAGAGAAAGAAAGAAAAAAAGAAAGAAATCAATCCATCCAAAACATCAAGAAAGATGCAGGCCAAGCATTTGGCATTGATTGATTGATTGATTTCTTTTTTTCTTTCTTTCTTTCTCCTCTTTCTTCCTCCCTTCCTCCCTCTTTCCTTCCCTCCCTCCCTCTCTCTCTCTCTTTCTTTCTTGTATACCCATTTCCCTCCTAAGGTGTGCTCCTAAATGAAGGTTTCTATGTAAGCAGATGATGATTTTTCCTGTCAATACCAGCACTGTATTACTAACATGCAAAATACTGCAGATTTATTTTGACAAATTAAAGTTAGCCAGTCACAAAAAAAAAAGAAGAAAGAAAGATGCCAAAATTTTGTTATTTGCAGATGACATGATACTCTGGTAGAAAACCCAAAACTCCACCCAAAAGTTGCCAGAAGTAATACCTGAATTCAGCAAAGTCACTGGACATAAAATCAATGCACAGAAATCAGTTGTATTTCCCTATACCAGTAACGAAGCAGCAGAAAAAGAAATCGAGGAATCAATCCCATTTGCAATCGCACCAAAACCAGTAAAGTATACTACCAAGAGATAAAAGAAGTTAAAGATATGTATCCAAAAACAATAGAACGCTTATGAAAAAAACTGGAGAAGACACAAATAAATGGAAAAGCAACCCAGATTCGTGGATTGGAAGAATAAACTTGTTAAAATATCTGTAATACCAAGAAAAAAAAAAAGTCTGTAGTACCCAAAGCAATCTAGACATTTAATGCAATCCGTATCAAAACATCACCAGCATTTTTCAGAGATGAAACAATCCTAAAATTTATATGAAACCACAAAAGATCTTGAATATCTAAAGCAATTCTGAAAAACATAAACAAAACTGGAGGCATAATGATTCCAGTTTCCAAGCTATATTAACAAAGCTATGGTCATCAAAACAGTAGGGTACTACAAAACAAAACTAAACAAAAAGCAGTATGGTATAGTCACAAAAACAGAGAAACAGATAAATGAAACAGAAGACAAAACCTACAAAAGGACCATAACTCTGTGGCTAACTAATCAACACCAAAGCAAGGAAGAATATCCAGTGGAAAAAAAGTCCTGTCAACAACTGGTATTGAGAAAACTAGACAGCCATGTGCAGAAGAATGACACTAGAGTACTTTCTTACACCATAAGCAAAGATGAATTCAAAACTGATGAAAGACCTGTGAAACAGGAAACCAACCAAAACCAGGCAGCAACCTCTTTGACCCAAGCCACAAGAACTTCTTACTGTACAGGTTTCCAGAGGCAAGTGAAACAAAAGCAAAAAGGAACTACTAGGACTTCAAGATAAAAAAACTTTTGCACAGCAAAGGAAATAAACAACAAAACTCAGAGGCAGCCTACAGAAGAAGAGAAGATATTTGCAAACAACATGTATAATAAAGGGTTAATATCCCAAATCTATAAGGAACTTCTCAAACTCAAAGCCCCCCAAAAACAAATAATCTAGTAAAGAAATGGGAAGACATGAATAGATACTTTTCCTAAGAAGATATGCAGATGGCTCCAGACACATGAAAAGGTGATGGACATCACTCATTATTAGGGAGATACAGATCAAAACCACAAGGAGATACCACCTCACACCTGTCAGAATGGTTAAAATAGCAAAAGAAACAACAGGGGTTGGCAAGGATGTGGAGAAAGTGGAGTCCTCTTCCACTGCTGGTGGAATGAAAAACTGGTGCAACCACTTAAAGGCAGCACGGAGGGTCCTTAAAAAGTTAAAAATAGAACTAACCTACAATCTAGCAACTGCACTCCTAGGTATATACCCAGGAGATACAAAAATACAGATTCAAAGGGATACATGCACTCTGTTGTTTATAGATGCATTATAAAAATAGCCAAACTAAAGAGAGAGCCAAATGTGCATCGACTGATTAATGGATAAAGAAGAGTGGTATATTTACAATAGAAAATTATTCAGTCATCCAAAAAAAAAAGAAAAAGGAACAAAAATCTTGCCATTTGCAGCAATGTGGATAGAGCTAGAGAGTGAAAAAGTCAGGTAGAGAAAGACACATGCCACAATGATCTCATTCATATGTGGAATTTAGGAAAGAAAACAAAGGAACGTATGTGAAAGGAAATAGGGAAACAAATGTTAAGAGATTCTAACAATAAAAATCAAACTATCTCTCCCATTTCAACAAAAAGCTTTTCCAGACTTTTTAAAGAAAAACGTACACAGACTCTGCTAAATTAAACCGAATTATAATAACTTGAAGAATGAGAATATATACATAAAAGCAGAGTATACCCAGCATACTTGTAGCTAAATAAATCCATCAGATATAAATACAGAAATTGAACTGCATGATTGTAAACTATGATGGATTCCATTACAGTGCATGATGACAAGAGATCCAAGCAAATATAATACAATTACTAATATAAACCCTGACTCCATTATGATTAATGAGTAGTTATATCCAAAAATGACACATACCTGATAGAGTTCTTCCAAACTGTATTTAACACAGATATTGTTCTGGATAGCATGTACAGCTTCTTTTAATTTTTGCCATGTTCCTTCAGTATAGTTTTCTAGTATCAGAGGTTTATCTAAAAAATTAACACAAGATTATGGAGAAAAATGTTTGGAGGACAATGTCAAATGCTATAAAATGTAGTATCATCATACATTTAAGACAGATTTATTTTAAACACATATGTTGAGACCATTCAGTGGGTAAAAACAGTCTTCAATAAATGGCATAGGACAGGATACCCACATTCAAAAGAATGAAGAAAAACTGCTATCCTAATATGTTCAAAAAATAATTCAAAATCAAAGGCCTAAATATAAATATGAAATCATAATCTATAAAGCTTTCAGTAGAAAACACAGGGATAAGTCTCCATGACCTTGCATCTTGCAATAGATTCATACATGACACCAAAGGTACGAACATTAGATAATTTATTAGAGAGGTCACTAAGTTAAGATGTAAAATTTCTGTGTATCAAAGGAAAATCAAGAAAGCAAAAACACAACCGTCAACATACAAGAAAATATTTGCTAATCATATAACTGATAATAATCAAGTATGTACAATAAAAAACTTTTGCAACTCATCTACAAAAAAATAAACCCCATTAACAAAGGATTTAAACAGACATTTTCAAGGATATATACAAATGGCCAACGAGCTTATGAAAATTTGCTCAACATAATACGTAAATAGATACATTTAAGTCAAAACTGTGACATATAACTTCATACTACTAGGAGGATATAAAAAATTTTTTGACAGGATGCAGGGAAATTGGAATCCCTGCATATTTCTGGTGGGAATATAAAATTATATGGACAATGTAGAAAAGTTTAGCAGTTCTTTAATTAAACATAAAATCACCATATGATCCCACAATTCTCTTCTTGGTATCTATCCAAAAGAACTAAATACAGGCATTCATACAGAATCTCATATGTAAATGTTCAAAGTAGTGTGCATATTCATACAATGGAATTTTATTTAAGCCGTAAAAATGAAGCATTCACACATGTCACACAATGACTGAACTTCAAAAGCACTATACTACATGAAAGAAGTTGGGCCAATTGTAGAATGATTTCATCTATATGAAACATCCAGACCATGTAAACCCACAGGGACAGAAAGCAAACTGCTGACTGACAGGTAGGGGATAGAAAGGAAGGGGAAAGGGATGGACAGGGAAATGATAATGTTTATGACTATGGGGTTTCATCTTTGGGTGATTAAAATAAACTGATTAAATGAAAATGATTAAAATTATTTAGTTCAGAATTGGGGGCATCCAGATGGCTCAGTCAGTTAAGCATCTGACTATTGGTTTTGGCTCAGGTCATGATCTCAGAGTCCGAGGAAAAGCCCCACGTCAAGTTCCACGCTCAGTGGAACTTTCATAGACCAGGACATTCTAGTTGCTAACATCTATCCTAAAAAGTACTAAAATATATAAAAAATATTGGAATTTCAAATCTTCAATCATTTAATAATGCATGACTATAACATGAATTCCAAAAACTCATGTTATTTGAAATATTATTTAGTTCTTAAAGACTGCTTTTTACACTTCAACAATCTATTGTCAAACTTCTGCCTAATAAATCCAGCACGTACTAGGTTCTGGATAAAAAACAAAGGGAAAAACCAGATGGGAAAATGTTAAAAATATTTATATTAAAAGAAAATTTGCCATGTTAAACAGAAATTTTGTGATATTTGAAGTTTTACTTACAATGAAGAGCTGCATTTGTGCAGGAAAGAACTAAAAAATAGGAGTTATTAAATAATATTAATTAAAATAGAGAATGTCAAATTGTTTCCCAGTAATTAAAGATATCAATGAGATTGGCATACATTCTTTAAACTCTGTAAGCTAAAAATGAGCAACCAGATACCAAAAATGTTGGTTTTTAAAATTCAAACATACCCATGTTACGGATTTCATTTTACAAATTTGACATGAAAATAATTGATTCAATAATTCTGTTGAGTTTCTTATTTTTTATATTAATACTTCCTCAGAATTTTTTAAACACTAAAATGCATCAACTTTGAGGAATGGATTTCTTATGATTTCATTGTTTATATCCAAGTGCATACTTTTTCACCAACACTCTATAACTTATCAGAAATTTAAATTGTCGCCTTTTTACAATCTATGTGAGATCACTTTTCGGTAATATGAAAGATCCACTCACTGAGAAGATAGGAAACAATATAATCTACAAAGTTGTCGCTGTTGAGAAAGGTATGTCAAAGTCAAACAGAGAACTTAAAATGTAGTTTAGAGGGAAACAAAGAAATGAACCATGGAGTGATTTTCAAAAGGGCAAATGTTATTCTGTGGTTATATCATGGCTGGGACTCAAGGCTTCAGAATGCAAAAATAATGTTCCTAAATCTTATAAAAATTAACTGTGCCTCAGAAAATATAACTGGATCTCTCCGAATTTAAAATAGAAAAACAGTAATAAGGTATGAGGAGCTAAAACTGAAATCTTAAATGATTATTATGTTACCTTTAAAGTTTTTGATTACTAGTTTTTTGACAGACCCAGTGCCAAGCTTGATACTGGCAAAATTAGACAGAGTCGCGGGTGCTTCAGTCAAATCATCTGTGTGATGGTCTGCAGCCACAGAGAAAACTACCAAGTCACTGTTTTTAAGCTGTTCTTGTTCCTGAGAGGCAGAAGCAGATGATGATGATGATGATGAGTCTTCCTCAGCCATTTTCACATTAAGTCCTGTAAAGTACCAAAAAAAAAAAAAAATTAAAATCAAAGAAATCCAGTTTATAATTCTGTCTACAAAGATTTAAGAAGCTGGATAATAGGAGGAAGATAAAGATCAGAAACAGATAATCAAGGGGTACCTGGGTGGCTCCTTCTGTTAGTATCTGCATTTGGCTCAAGTGGCAATTCCAGGTCCTGCTCAGCAGGGAGTCAGTATCTCCCTCTCTCTCTGTACCCACCCCCTGCTCATGCATAAATAAATGAAATCTTTTAAAAAGGGAGAGAGATAAACAAGGAAAGCATTTAAGGTGCTCCCGACCCTTGCTGCTATGCTTTAATTTTTTTCCCCTTAATAGTACATGGAAGCAGATGAAAAAAGACCATCAACAAGTATATATAATCTCTAGTGAAATGGACAACACTAACTGCCAGATCAGGAGAGTGAAATACCTTGAAAACATGAAAATAAAGAGAACGAAAAAATAAATATCAAAACAAGAAAAAAAAAAGGAAAATAACCAAGATCAAAGGAAAACAAAACAAAACTGAAACAAGAAGAGAGTTTTAGTGATAACATAGCAGCAAATGAGAAAATGATCCTGAAAGAGTTCTGTAGAGTAGGGCAAATTTGGGAAGGAAACACTAAAGATTAGAAAATAAGAGAAAGTGGGAATCAGAGTGGGGGTGGTAGAAAAAAACATAAAATAGAGAAACTCAGGGACAGAAAATGGAAATACAGAGTGAAAGAAAGAAAAAAATATGCAAGGCACCTATAGCAGTACATTTCATAACCTGTTGCAACAAAGAGCTAGGGTGAGGAGAAAAATAAGATAAACACAAACCACAGAAATAGCTAAAAGAGATATTCAGATATGAAGAAATGTAGTACTGAAAGTTAGAAAAAGCAGAACAAAATGCATTTGTTATTGTATTTTGGAATATAACAGTAAACAAAAGAGTCTCTGGACTCTCATGAAACAACCATTATAAAGATGCGGAAAATCTAGCAAGTCTCAAACTGAAGATGCAAAATGAGAAAATACATAAGTAAAAGCTGATGCATGGGAAGAGAGAAGTGAGTTTAATGAGAGTTTAAAGGAGGGAAAAAAGTAGGGGCAATAAGAGAGAAAGGGTATATAAGAAAAGGAAGGGGGAAACCAGAGAGAAAGTGAAAGAAAGAGCAAGGCAAATATTATTTACTTAATGAGAAAGGCATAAATAAACCATGATAGAAATGAATGTATGGATAAACATGAGAGATTTACGGGAAGAAAGAAGCACTAGACAGAAACAATATACAGGGCAACAGAAAACCAAAAGACATTTTTTAAAAGCACTGATGAAGAAACAAAGACTTCATCACAAAGAAAATGACAACACAAAAGACTGAGAAAAAAAAAATGAAAGGAAGGAAAAAAAGGCAGAAGAGGAAATTAGGGGCAGGAAGGAAGCACAAGAAAGCTTAAAGTCAAAGACATTTCAGGAGAGAGGATATAAAAAGATTATATTGCCTAGGGAATAAGAAATAGAGATTAAAGAGCCAGCACATGCAGTCTGAATACAAAGATACATGGCAACATTTCTATCTGTGAAGAACTCTTTCCCTAAAGATAGAAGTAGGGAAAGAATGAGTGAAAAGAAAACAAGGGGGAAAACCTCAAGAACTGGTGAGGACAAATTTATGAAAAGACCAATGACTTTAACAGAAAGAAACAAAGATCAATACTATTACTTAGAACCATTAAAAAAAAAAAAGAAAAAGAAAAAAGAACAAATGAACACAAAAAATGGATAAACAAAAAGATTCAAAATTAGATTAACAGAAAAAGCATACAAAGAAAAATTAAAAGTAACGAGATTAAACCATGAGAGAAATCACAAGGAAAAGTAGAAAAGAAGAAAAATATTAAGAGAAGTATCTTAAGAGCGTCCAAGTTAAACAGTACTGAACCACAGAATAGACGGACAAACATTAAGACGCAAAGTCAAAATAGGTGTTGTGAAAAAGAAACAAAAAAATACATCAAATACCTAAAAGAAATATATAAAAGCGTAAAAGCCTGACAAAAATAGCATGTTAAGGGGAAAACTAAAAAGAAGTTTGAAGGAGGGTCAATAAAGGAAAAGTTCACACACACCATCTGTGTTTTGTGAAATTAATGAAATTAACCTGTTCAGAAGTCTGATCATCGCTGAGAGCTAAAATAGCAACATATTGTTCTTAAGATTAAGGCGCAATGAACTAGTAATAATTTACACAGTTTTTGTTTCGATTTTAGTTACCTGCCTCTCTGAAAAGATGGAAAAGTACCTCAGAAGCGACCGTTGACTACCCGCACGGCCTCACGGTCTCGCGATGCGAGACTTGAACTTGTCTTCACCGGAAATGACGGCGTCCCAAATTCTCATTATGACCGAGAGTTGGCAAGCAAAATTACGCGGTGGGTTCAGCAAGGAGGAAGGGAAAAGGAGCTAGAGCCATGTTCATGAAATTTGTCGTACAATTACAAGATCGTTAACACTTTGGGAATAAATAAGTAAAGAAAGAAAGTAGGGAGGGAGGAAGGAAGGAAGAAAAGGAGGGAGAGAGATTGGGCCAGATCATTGAGCCCTCAAATGCATACATTTAAATTACTTGAATGTGGGACTTCAATGTATCAATTCTGCATACCCTTTCCATAGGGAAGGAGGAGTTAAGCCCCTCGTTTGCTATGTTTTTAACCAATATATAAAACCTGCCAAAAGTCATTAGTGATGATGTAGGGAAAAATTACCAAGCAGCCTAATTAAAGGTTCTTCATCCTCTTAGAAAAAGAACAATTATTCTGGTTAGCTTTTATCTTTGTGCGGCACATCCTGGTACTTTTGTTAAGTTAATCAATACGTAGACCACATTAAACAGTATGGTTAAACTGAACATTGTAAATTTTGGTGTGGATGTGTAGATGAAAAATTTCATTTATACTTTTCATTTTGCTACAAATCATAGTTAATAATTGGAGTTACTTTCTCCCCGTGTGCATGTTTTAGTGCCTGCCAGTAACTGCTGCTCTTACGATTTTATATACTTTGGGTTGCTAAGTCCTTTAAATCACTGAAAATTAATATAGTTAAATCATATGTACGTACATGTCCACTTACTACATATTTAGCAAAAAATATTTGAATCACTGTATTGTACACCTGAAATTAATAGTACACTGTCATGTTAATGAATTGGAATCTAATAACTTAAAAAAAATTGACTACCTCATTTTCGTATAACAGATGAAACATACCCATTCTTTTTATTAACTTTAAAAATTCTAAAAATTATTAGCATCCCTTCAGCCTGGTCTCCTTTGTAGTTGCAGAAAGAAACGGTATTTAAAAAAAAAAAAAAAAAAAAAGAGCTAATGAATAACTGAGTGCCAAGTACAACGTAAGTACTTCATTACAGTAATTTTATTTAATTCTCTTACTAATTTTAGAAGATATAGAAACATTATTTAGTCCAATTCTCCAATAGGAAAGAAAAGTTCAAGAAAGTGAAGTAGGTTACTTATCTATATAGCCAAGGGAAGAGATTTCACTATTCTTATAGCATTGTAGGAACCATTTATTCTTTTTTTTTTTTAATTTTATTTTTACACATAGTGTTGAGCAATTGTGACACCAAAGGCATTATCAAAAATATGATATTTATAAGGGTCAGAACTTTTGCCTCTTTTATTCCCATCTGTCTTTCTATCTATAAACACTTTAGAATCTAACTTAGCACAATAAATATTTGCTAAATGAAATGAATCATCTTTTCAGCCTTGGAGAAGATGAAATGAAATACTGATCCCCATGATTCACAAATAGTAAGCAAGGGTCAGATTGAAAAACTTCTGGCTTTTGCACTGAGTCTACTTCAACTCTGACTCTTGAATCTCTAAATCGTAAATATTAAGGCCTACCATTCTTCAGCCTTCTTTATGCCTTGGATAACAGAGATGTGTTCTCCAGAAAGAAAAATTTAGCAGTTAAAATAAATGTTACAGTGAATCAATAGAGTATTGTGGGGTCAGTGGTAAACATGTTTCTATTCTTGGACAATTTATGTCTACATTTTCAACACTCTTCCTTAACAATATATTGCTCTAATGAGTGAACTTCATTTCTCCTCTGAAATCCAGATAAAAGAGTGACTAAAATTTCAGCACTGTCAATACAACTTAAACTCTCTCTTTCCTCAGAATCTAAACAAAAGACACTACCACCTTCCTCTTCTTTACTCACTAATTTGTATAAATGTTAACACTCTCTCTTCCCAGGTGGGTAGAAGGTCAGGAAGAAAGGTAAAAACAAAAACTATAAGAAAATCCAAAATAGGTATTTTTTTTTCATCTTCTAAGTTTAACAGATCTTGGTAAGATACAAAATGATTTTGAACATGATGCAACAGGAGTATCTTGTCCTAACGACCTAAGTTGGGTCAACTAGTTAGGTAAACTAGATTTTTATTTTCCTTCTACATATCCCAACACTCTCCAAAATCCCTACAACTGACTTTTTTAATCCTCTGAGAATCTTACCTGAGTTCTTATGTCAGATATATACTGCTGAAATTGATTTGCTGACATTATGAAAATATCTTCCTTCCCTGCTCTGTCAGATGAACTGAAACTGAATTATTTGACAATCTAGAAATAAGATATTTTGATACAAACTTTTCTAAAAGTCCCTTGCAAACACTCATCCATTAATCTTCCTCCATTCTCTAGTCTTAGACTACTGGGCCACAAAAGAATCTTATTTAACAGTTCTAATACAGGTTCTCAGTTTTACTTAGCTAAGGTGGGAAAAGACCTTATTTGGACTTTCAGCTACTTATAAGTTGTTCCAGAATCCAGAGTAGGCTGTCGTCATAGTCTGTATAAATGTTGCCTTGTAAATGATCACTGATTATCTCTGTCAAGGATACCTTCAAAATAGTTTTAATTTTTATCTAATTTGAAAAATTATTGTTTTTTTTAAACTTTATTTTTCCAGTGTTCCAGGATTCATTGTTTATGCACCACACTAAGTTCTCCATGCAATGTGTGCTCTCCTTAATACCTACCACAAGTCTCAACCATATCCCTTCTCAGTTTGTTTCTCCAAGTCCACAGTCTCTCATGGTTCGTCTCCCACTCCGATTTCCCCCAACTCCCTTCTCCTCTCCTTCACCCAATGCCCTCTGTGTTATTCCTTATGCTTCACAAGTAAGTGAAACCATATGATAATTGACTCTCTCTGCTTGATTTATTTCACTCAGTATAATCTCCTCCAGTCCTGTCCATGTTGATACAAAAGTTGAGTATTCATCCTTTCTGATGGAGGCATAATACTCCATTGTATGTATGGACTATATCTTCTTTATCCATTTGTCTGTAGAAGGGTATCTTGGCTCTTTCCACAGTTTGGTGACTGTGGCCATTGCTGCTATGAACATGGCCCTTCTTTTCAGTACATCTGTATCTTGGTGATGAATACCCAGTAGTACAATAGCGGGGTCATAGGGTAGCTCCACTTTAAATTGAAGAATTACGTTTAATAGGCATGGAGTTTTTGTTTGGGATGATGAAGTAACTCTGGAAATACACAGTGGTAACTGTTGTAAAATATTGTGAATGCACTTATTACTATGGAATTTTACATTTAAAAATGGTGACATCGATATCCCTGTTTTGTTGTCCTACATATCAAGAATCATGCACACAAGTGCTTCTGTAGGAGATAGGGGATCCAGCACCAAATGCCAAGAGACCCAAAAGTAATTTTACATACCTCAGTTTCAGATAATGCATAATTTTATCTCAGATCTGCCAATAGACCCTGCCCTGTGACCTGCTTCAGCTACAGTTCAGGTCAAAACACTATATTAGGCCATCATCCACAGACAAGAGAACATTTGTAGAAGTACAGAAAGGAAGCTTCACCACATAATGAAAATAAAACAAAACAACAACAACAAGATAAAACCAAGTTTGGATGCATTGGAGAGAGTAAAGGGAACAGGCTGACTATTCATATCCCTTCTCTGCCAAGATCACTCAGCTTAGGGACAAGAAAAATCTTATCACCCCATGATTTCCCCCACAGAAAAATGAGACCCTATGAATGGTCCCCTCAGCTTCCCCAACTATATGGAATGTTGCCAAAGAGGCTCAGTTCTCCCTCATCCAGTCAAGAATGTTGATTCATTAGCTGCATAATGAGAGTAGAAAAGGATTGGTAGAGTGACATAACTCTGAAGGCTTTGAAAAGATGAAGATTCTATTAACTACATCATAGACTCCATCAAGAAGATACATTCATGGGTGATGACTCAGTCACAAATTTCTCAGTGGGACTTGTTCATGGAAACCTCCAAGGCTATACATGCCTCAACCTCTCTCCCCTACACATACACACACACACACACACACCACTCGGTGACAACAACTTTTGTGTGCTCCTGATGAAAATAACATAATTTTCAGACACTGAGTGAGTACATGCAGAAAGCTGGCCTGATCCTATAGATGTCAGAGAGACCACTAAGATGAATTTAGCATAATACTTTTGAGAAAGCAAAAGGAAGGTTGTCAATCTAAGGTCTAATGACAGGAAGGATCATGAAAAGACATATAAGTTTAAGAATTCTAAAAGGAAATTGGGGGTAGCAAGGTGGCAGCAGAGAAGGGGACCTCATTTCATCTGGTCCTTCAAATTTAGCTGGATACCTATGAAACCATTCTGAACACCCATGAATTCAACTTGAAATGTAAGATTTATCTGGATCTCTGCAAGCAGGAAAATGACTATCTTTTGCAAAAGAATCTCCAGAGGGAAATTACTGGAAGATAGATGGAGGGTCCTCCATAATATGGCCCCCAGAAAGTGATATAACACCAGAGCAAAAAATCAGAACCCTTGGAAATCTGCTCTAGTGAGACACCCTTTTCTAAAACGGGTACAGGGATGAATAGGGCAAAATTCTAGGTGCCCTATTGTGAGACCACAATTGCTCTTGGTCTCAGGATCACAGAAGACACAGAAAGAATGGGGGAGCCTGAACCGATGGAGTGCCTAACCAGTGTAGCAGGAGAGCTATGGTCAGCAAGCCCAGAAGAAACTCTTGGCTCCAGTCACCATAAACCATGATGAGCTGGGCTGGTAGGGAGAGCATCCTCTGCCTGACCACCCTTGAAGCACACTAAGGATGCAGAGAGTTAAACATCCTTGGGGAGCTATAAAATGGCTTCTGCCCATGACAGGGCAACAGCTCTCAGCGCATTGTGGCCCACAACACTTGCGTGGTATCCCACTGTGCACTGGAAGCAGAGGAATAGGATGCATGTGTGAGCCCACAGCCACTAGCAATTGCAAAGTCACAAAGAGCAGAGATGTTCGTGGGTCCGCATAAATACCCCTTGCCCCCACCCCAGAGGTGCAGTGGCTGGAAACCATGGGATTCAGCAGTTTGGCACACAAAGAGACTGTGCCCATTATAGGGCAAAGCACTCCCAGGGTGGTATAACCCTCAAAAGGACACTGGGGTGGACTAGGTGTGACCTGAGAGCTACAGAAAAAGGTGCACAAATGAGCCCACAGCTACTACCAATTGCACAAGTTAAAATTGCTTGTGGTCCCAGGAAGACTTCTCAAAGTTGCAGAATGCAGGAATAGTGCAAGTCTGTGGAGTTTGGAACAGGCAGAAATGGAGATAGTTTGACCTGGAGGGTTTATTGAAGAAAGGGGACCTTGACCTTGCAGCTTAGGGCCAGAGATTCTGGCACATCCATATTTGCTCTGACTCTCTAAAGAGAAGTAGAAAGATCACAGGGAACACAAGGCACACAGATGCCCAGCTCACATTAAGCGCAACTCCCTGACAAGGGGTGGGACAATTCCAGCCAGGCTAAGATGTCTGAGAAGCACCACAGTAGGTCCCTTCCCCAGAAGACAGGCTGGAAGAAGAGGTGAGTGAAAAAGCCTCTTTCCTATAAAATTCCAGTGCCAGGTGAAAATAATATAAAGAGCTCCAGCTATTCCCTTACAACTCACTTATATTTCAGTCTAAAATTTTGTATTTCTCTTTTACTTTCTTATTCTTTTTTTTAACCTTGCTCCTATATCAAATAGATTCTTATTTCCCAACGTGTGTGTGTGTGTGTGTGTGTTTTAAGGTTTTATTATTATTATTATTATTAATTTGGCAGAGAGATAGAGAGAGAGATCACAAGCAGGCAGAGCAGCAGGCAGAGGGAAAGAAAGAAGCAGGCTCTCCAGTGAGCAGGGAGCCTGATGTGGAGCTCAATTGCAGGACCCTGGGATCATAACCCTGGACAAAGGCAACTGGTTAACCAACTAAGCCACCCAGGCACCCCCCAGCTTATGTTTTTAAGTTGCTTATCAACTAATAATTTTTCATCAACATTGTGTATATTTATGCCACATACTAGCCAATTTTTAATTTTATTCAATTATATATAAATTCTTATTTCTTTGCAATTTGGGGGAGTAACGTCTTCTAAAATACAGACCAAAAATCAGTCAGGAACAGGCAGGTCACCCTGCTTTGTCCACCCTGAGAGTATAATCTCTCTCTGCCCACTCCCCCCGCCACCATATTTTTAAAAAATTGTTTTGGATAATTTTGGCTTTGTTGCATATCTATGGTAGCTTCCAACCACTTTGCATTCTTTCCAGGGTCTATTTTGCTTAGATCATGGCTAGTATTTTGGACTCTGTTTATTTGTTTAACCATCCCTCAACAGAATGAGTAGAGGGAGGAGCTCTCAAAGGAAAAGCACCTGAGATAATGTCCTGTGCACAGATCTACTGGATATGCATATAAACAAGTTGTCAGAAATAGGGTAGCAATCATAAAGTCAACAGTGAGGATTGAAAAGAGCAATAGTGACAGTATAGAATCTTTAAGGGCTGAAATGGGATCTAATCAGGCTGAACTTAAAAAGACTATGAGTCTAAAGTCAAAAGTTGACACTCTAGCACTATGGTAAATAAGGAAGAAGACAGAATTAATGATCTAGAAGATAAGCTGATGGAAAGGAAGAAAGGTCAGGAAAACAGAAATAAGTACCTACTACCCCATGAAAGTAGATTAATGATGCTATGAAATGTTCCAATGTCAGAATTATTGGGATCTCTAATGGGGTGGAAAGAGAGCACTAGAAGGCATATTTGAGCAAATCATAGCTAAGAACTTACCTAATCTGGGGAAGGAAACAAGCATCCATGTCCAAGAGGCAGAGAGGACCCCTCCCAAAATAATTGAAAATAGACCAACAACCCAACATATAATACTGAAGCTCGCAAATCTTACAGCCAAAGACTCTATCCTGAGAATACCTAGGGAGAGCAAGCTTCTTATGTAATGAGGGAGGAACATCAAAATAACATCAGTCATATCACATCATATTAGAGATATGGCAAGCCAGAAAGGTCTCATAAGACAGTTTCAGTGTACCAGTGAAAAGAACATGCAACCAAGATATTTAATCTAGCAAGGCTGTCATACAGAATGGATGGAGAGGTAAAGAGCTTCCAGGAAAGGCAGACAAATGAAATAATATGTGACCACCAAGCCAGCCCAACAAGAAATAATAAAGGGGTTACTTAACAACAACAACAACAACAAAAAAAAAAAAAAAAGATCCTGAAAGTTAAATAGACCAGAAAGAAAGAGAGAATCAGGGTCTTCACAGGCAATAAACTGGTATTAAATTCATATCTTTCAATAGTCACTCTAAATGTTAATGGGCTAAATGCTCCCATCAATAGAATGAGGGTTATACATTGGATGAAAAAGCAGGACACACCCATATGAGACTCATTTTGAAGCAAGACATCTCTAGACTGAAAGTGAGGGGATGGGGAATAATTTACAATGCTAATGGACCTCAAAAGAAAACTGGGGTAGCAATCCTCAAATCAACATATTGATAATAATGTGTTAATAGTAGGAGCCTTCAACACTCCTCATAACAATGGACAGATCATCTAAGCAAAATATCAACAAAGAAACAAGCGCTTTAAAGGAAGTTTGGAAAGAACCCAAATACATGGAGACTAAACAGTATCC
>NW_026739436.1:2127095-2136718 GCF_022355385.1 Mustela nigripes
AGGGTGGGATTATGGACATTGGGGAGGGTATGTGATTTGGTGAGTGCTGTGAAGTGTGTAAACCTGGTGATTCACAGACCTGTACCCCTGGGGATAAAAATATATGTTTATCAAAAATAAAAAATTAAAAAAAAAAAAAAGAAACAAGAGCTTTGAATAACACACTGAGCCAGATTGTCCTCAAAGGTAGATATAGAACTATCCACCCTAAAACAACAGAATACTCCTTCTTCTTGAGTGCCCATGGAATGTTCACCAGAACAGATAACAGATTGGGTCAGAAATCAGGCCTCAACCAATACAAAAAGACTAAGATTATCCCCTGTATATTTTCAGATCACAATGCGTTGAAACTAGAAATCAACCACAAGAAAAAATTGGAAGGAACTCAAACAATTGGAGGTTAAAGAGCATCCTGCTACAGAATGATTAGGTCAACAAGGAAATTTAAAAAGACCTTAAGCCATTCACAGAAACCAACGAAAATGAAAACATATTGGTCCAAATCTATGAGATACTGCCAAGGCAGTGCTAAAGGGGAAATACATAGCTATCTAAGTCTCTCTCAAAATACTAGGAGAATTGCAAATGCACAAGGTAACTTTTCACCCAAAGGAAATGGAGAAAGAGTAGAAAATGAAGCCAAGCAGGAGAATGGAAAATAATAAAGATTAGAGCAGAGATCAGGGAAATGCAAACCAGAGAAGCAGTAGAACAGATCAACAAAATTAGAAGGTGGTTTTCTTGAAAGAATTAATAAGCTTAATAAACTTCTGGCCAGACTTACCCAAAAGAAAACAAAGGATCCAAATTCATAAAATCATGAATCAAAGGGGGAAAATCATGCCTAATTCCAAGGAGAAAGAAAATTATTAGAATTTACTACCAGCAGCTATATGTCAACAAACTTGTCAGTCTGGAGGAAAGGAATGCATTCCTGGAAACTTACAAACTACCAAGACTGAAGAAGGAAAAACTTGACCAACTGAAGATACAGGAATAACCAGCAAGGTAATTGAAGCAGTAATTAAAAGCCTCCCAAAATATAAGAGTCCAGGGCCAGAAGGCCTTCAAGGGCAATTCAACCAAACAGCTAAAGAAGAAGTCTGAAGCTGTCTCAAAAAACAGAAACAGAAGGAAAACTTCCAGACCTGTACCATGAGGCCAGCATTACTCCAATCCCAAAACCAGACAAAGACTCTATCAATTTCACTCCATCAAAGGACAATTACAGACCAATATCCCTGATGAACATGGATGCCTAAATGCTCAACAAGATCCTAGCCATTAGGATACAACAGTACGTAAGAAGGATTATCCATCAATGTGGAGAAAGGGGAACCCTCTTACACTGTTGGTGGAAATGCAAGTTGGTGCAGTCACTTTGGAGAACAGTGTGGAGATTCCTTAAGAAATTAAAAATAGAGCTGCCCTATGACCCTGCAATTGTACTGCTGGGTATTTACCCCAAAGATACAGATATAGTGAACAGAAAGACCATCTATACCCCAATGTTTATAGCATCAATGTCCACAGTCGCCAAGCTGTGGAAAGAACCAAGATGACCTTCAACGGACAAATGGATAAAGAAGATATGGTCCATAGATACTACAGTGTATTATCCCTCCATCAGAAAGGATGAATACCCAACTTTTGTATCAACATGGATGGGACTGGAGGAGATTATGCTGAGTGAAATAAGTCAAGCAAAGAGAGTCAATTTTTATATGGTTTCACTTATTTATGAGCATAAGGAATAACACAGAGGTCATTGGGTAAAGGAGAGGACCAGGAAGTTGGGAGAAATCAAAGTGGGGGATGAACCATGAGAGACCATGGACTCTGAGAAACAAACTGAGTGTTTTGGAGGGGAGGGAGGTGGGCAGTTGGGTGAGCCTGGTGGTGGGTATTAAGGAGGTACATATTGCATGGAGCACTGGGTGTGGTGCATAAACAATGAATCTTGGAACACTGAAAAATTAAATTAAAATTTTAAAAAAAGAAGGAGGAGGATGAGGAGGGGAAAGATAAGGAGAAGAAACTGAATGATTATCCATCAGAACAAGGAACGATTTATTCCTGGGATGCAAGGTTGGTTCAACATTTGCAAATCAACCAATGTGATGGATCACAGTAATAAAAGAAAAGAACCATATGATCCTCTCAATTGATGTACAGAACACATTTGACCATTTCAGCATCCTTTCCTGATTAAAACTCTTCAGAGTGTAGGGATAGAGGGAACATACCTCAATATGATAAAAGTTATCTATGAAAAGCCCACAGAGAACATCATTCTCTGCTAAAGAAGGGGAAACTGAGAGCTTTTCCCTTAAGAGGAAGATCAGGAAAGGGGTGTCCATTTTCACCATTATTGTTTAACATAGCACTAGAAGTCCTAGCCTCAGCAGTCAGACAACAAAGAAATAAAAGGTATCCATATTGGCAAAGAAGAAGTCAAACTCTGTCTCATTGCAGATGACATGATACCTTATGTGGAAAATGTAAAAGACTCCACCCCCAAATTACTAGAACTCATACAGCAACATGGCAGCACACAAAATTAATGCACAGAAATCAACTGTTTTTCTACACACTAACAATGTAACCAAACAAAGAGAAATTAAGGCATCAATTCCATTTCCAACAGTACCTAAACCCATAGGATACCTAGGAATAAACCTAAGCAAAGAGGTAAAGATCTATACTCTAGAAACTACAGAACACTTACGAAAGAAATTGAGGAAGACACAAAAAAGATGGGGAAAAAAGTTCCATACCCATAGATCGGAAGAACAAACACTGCAAAAACATCTATGCTGTCTGGAGCAATCTAGCCATTCAGAGTAATCCCTATTAAAATGCCATTGTCATTTTTCACAGAGCTGAGTCAAACAATCCTAAAATTTTGTATGGAACCAGAAAAGACACCGAATCACCAAGGGATTTTTGAAAAAGGAAACTAAAGCTGGGGGCATCACGATGCCTGACTTCAGGCTATATTACAAAGCTCTGACCATCAAGACATCATAGTATTGGTACAAAAACAGACACATAGATCAATGGAAGAGAATAGAGACTCCATAAATGGACTCTCAACTCTATGGTCAATTGATCTTTGACAAATCTGGAAAGAATAGTCAATGGAAAAAAAGGCAGTCTCTTCAATAAGTGTTGGGAAATTGGACAGCTACACTCAGAAGAATCAAACTGGACCATTCTATTACACCACACACAAAGATAAATCAAAGGGAGTAGAAATACTCAATGTGAGACAGGAATACATCTAAATTTTAGAGGAGAACACAGGCATGTCTCCCCTTTGACGTTAGCCACAGCAACTTCTTTCAGACGCATCTCAAAAGGCTAGGGAGACCAAAGCAAAAATAAACTTTTGGGACTTCATCAAGTTAAAAGTCTTCTGCACAGCAAAGGAAACAGAATGGGAAAAGATATTTGCAAATGACATTGCAGATAAAGGGCTAGTATCCAAGCTCTATGAAGAACTTCTCCAACTTCTCCAACTCATCACCCAAAAAACAAATAATCCAGTCAAAAATTGGACAGAAGACATGAACAGGCACTTCTCCAAAGAAGACATATAAATGGCTAAGAGACGCATGAAAAAATGCTCCATGTCACTAGCCACCAGGGAAATTCAAACCAAAACCAAAATGAGATACCACCTTACAACCAGTTAGAATGGCAAAATTTAGCAAGGTAGGAAACAACAAGTGTTGGAGAAGATGTGGAGAAATCAGAACCCTCTTACACTGTTGGTGGGAATGCAAGTTGGTACAGCCACATTGAAAGACAGTTTGGAGGTTCTTCAAGATGTTAAAAACAGAGCCACCCTACATCTGAGAAATTGCACTACTGGGTATTTACCCCAAAGATACAAAGGTAGTGAAAAGAAGGAGCACATGCACCTCAATGTTCATAGCAGCAATGTCCACAACAGCCAAATTATGGAAGGAGCCAAAAAAGTCGTTCAACAGATGAATGTATAGAAATGTGTTTTATATATATAGCAGCCATCAGAAAGGATGAAGACCCACCGTTTGCACTAGGATGGATGGAAGTGGAGGTGATTATGTGAGTGAAATAAGTCAAACAGAGAAAGATAATTATCATATGGTTTCACTCATATGTGGAACATAAATAATAGCACAGAGGACCATAGGGGAAGGGAGGGGAAAACTGAATCAGAAGAATTCAGAGAGGGAGACAAACCATGAGAGACTCTTGATGCCTGGGGACAAACTGAGGGTTACAGAAGGGAAGAGGTCAAATGATGGGGTAGCCAGGGGATGGGGACTAAGTAGGGCACGTGTCATGATGAGCACTGAGGTTATAAGCAATTAATGAATCATTGAACAGCACATCAAAAACAAATGATGCACTATATGTTTGCTAAATGGACATTAAAAAAAAAAAATACTAACAGAGGGAGCAAGAAGTATGGAGAAATGTAGCCATACAAGGCCTAACAAGACCTCAGAAATCCTAGCATGACTCATCTCTCTACTGAATGCAGTTAGTAAGAGTTGAAGAAGTTACTATTTCCAGTGGAAATAAAACAGTGCAAATCTTCGAGGAACATGAGCCATAAATATCCATGACAAACCAGAAAATCATAATGAATTTTTGTAAGCCACCTAAAGACATGGGAATAAGTGGGTCTAATCATGAAGAATTCAAAAATCTCTCTTGAGGGAAAGTCAATATGCTGCATAATAGCTACAAAGGTAATGTAAAAAATAAGAAAATATATAATAAAGATAAGTCGGGGCGCCTTGGTGGCTCAGTTTGTTAAGCATCTGACTTTGGCTCAAGTCATAGCCTGAGGGTCTCAGGTGAAACCTCACATCACACTTTCTGCTCAGCAGAGAGTCAGATTCTTCTTCTTCCTCTCCCCACCACTGACTTCTGCCCTCTCTCTTGCTCTTTGTCAAATAAATAAATAAATAAATATTAAAAAAAAAAAAAAAAGGCAAGGTGGCAGAGGAGTAGGGGACTCCATTTCAACTGATCCCCTGACCTCAACTGGATATCTATCTACAAACCATTCTGAACACCCAGGAAATCAGCCTGAAATGTAAGAATGTATATCTGGATCTCTACCAGCAGAAAAGCGCTACCTGTCGCAAGGCAGAAGGGCAGACTGGTGATTCTGCTGGCAAGTACTGGAAGATAAACAGAAGGGCGAGGGAGCCACCATAAACTGACTTCTGGAAAGTGATATGATACCAGAGCGCAAAAGTGTCCTGGGCCTGGTACTGGCACAGACTCACGGAGAAGTAGCCATGGTAAAAGAGTTCTGGCATATAATAGTAAAACTTGCAAGTCTTGAGCCAAGAGAAGCACCCAGACAGGAACCAGGAGATACCGGCCCTGCAGGAGCCAAGGCCACTTGCAGTTTTAGAAGCACAAAGGGCAAGTAAATGCCCAGGCTCCTGGAATGACCTCTGAGAGAGTCACAGGGGGGCACACATTTTGGGAGACTGCAGTTTTCAGTGATGCATACAGAAACGGAGACTGTGTGTCCTTCAGAGTTTAGTGAAGAGAGCACACTGCGATTTCTCTGCTCTGGGACAGAGGTTTGGATGTGTCCATTTTTGCTCTGAGCCTCAGAAGAGGGGCCTAAAGCTGCCAGAGAACAAAAGCTCAAAAGACCAGTTTCCACTGGTCTTTCACCCATCCTCCCTACCACCACCCCCACCAGGGGGGCAGGGCAACTCCACCCAAGGAGGTTTGCCTGAGAAACAGCATGGCAGGCCCCTCCCCCAGAAAACAGTCTGGAGGAACAAGAGGATGACAGGTTTTAGGGACCCTATAAAACTATAAAATTCCCACACCACGGAAGGATAGTATATTGAGCTTCAGGTGTTGGCTCATGGCTTGAGAGCCCTCTTTTTATTCTTGCTCTTTAGCTTCTTCTCTATGTTTTTCTTTTTTACCTTTTTCTCATTTCACCTAGATGTTTAATGTATCAACTTATATTTCATAGTAGTTTTTTTAACTTACACTATTTCAGACCTGTATTTTTTTTATAGCTATATGCTTCATTGTAGTTCTTTTCCCCTATTCAACAAGAATCAATTTTGAACCATAGTGTCCTCTAACAAACAGACCAAAATACACCCAAGAACAACTGAAGCACCCTACTTTTTCCCCCTGAGAGATTGTATCCCTTCTTTCCCTTTTTTTTAATTTCTAAATTTTTAAGATTTTCTAATTTTGTGTTTTTCCCCCTTGTGATTCATTTTGGCTTTGGGTTTTTTTTGTTTGTTTGTTTGTTTTGTTTTTTTTTTTTTTTTTGGTGGTGGCTTCTGACTGCTCTGGATTTTCCTAGGGTGCATCTTACTTGGGTCATGGTTGATATTTTGGATTCTGAACATTTCCTCAACCATATCTCAAAAGAATGACTAGGGGGAGGAACTCCAACAAAGAAAAGAATGACAGCGTCCTCTGCCAGGGATCAAATGGATATGGATATAAGCAACATGTCAGAGATAGACTTAAGGGTAGCAATTGTGAAGTCTATAGCTAGGCTTGAGAAGTGCATTAGCAACATAGGATCTCTAAGGGCAGAAATGAGACCTCATCAGGCCAAACTTGGAAATGCTATTAATCAGATGCAGTCTAAACTGGATACTCTAACAGCCAGGGTAAATGAGCCAGAAGAACAAATTAGTGAGCTAGAAGATAAGCTGATAGAAAGGAAAGAAGGCAAGGAGCATGAGGACAACCATCTAGAAGCCCATGAGAACATGTTTGGAGAGATCAATATCTTCATAAAACATTCCAAAGTCAGAATTATTGGGAACCCTGAGGAGATAGAGAGAGGGAGAGGACTAGAAGGTATATTTGAGCAAATATGTAGCTGAGAACTTCCCTAACCTGGGGAAGGAAAGAGGCATTCGTGTACTAGAGACAGAGAGGGTCCCTCCCAAAAGCACTAAAAATAGATCAACACACTGCATATAATAGTAAAACTTGCTAATCTTGAGCCAAGGAAGCTATCCTGAGAGCAGCTGGGGGAAGCGATTTCTTATGTACAGAGGGAAGAACATCAGAGTAACATCAGTCCTGACCACAGAGATCTGGCAAGCCAGAAAGGGCTGGCAAGACATATTCAGGGTAAAAAATGGGAAGAACATGCAGCCAAGAATACTTTATCTGTCAATGCTGTCATTTAGAACAGAAAGAGAGGCAAAGAGCTTCCAGGACTGGCAGAAACTGGCAGCTGTGCAAGCCAGCTGTGCAAGAAATACTAAAGCAGATTACACAAAAGAAGGAAGACCCCAAAGGTAATACATACCAGAAATTTACAGAGAAAAATCTATAGAAACAGGGACTTGAAATTCAATATGATGGCATTAAATTCATATATTTTAATAGTTACTTTCAATGTGAATAGCCTAAATGCTCCCATGAAATGGGCACAGGGTTTCAGATTGGATAAAAAGACATGACCCATCCATAAGCTATCTACACCAGACTCATTTTGAGCCTAAATGAGTTCCTACATCCAGACTGAATTTGAAGGGATGTAGAACCATTTTTCATGCCAACAGACCTCAAGATAAAGCTGGGGTAGGAATCTTCATATGAGACAAATCATTAAACTAAAGACTACAGTAAGAGGTGCCGAGGGACACTGTATCATATACCTAAAGGGTCTAGCCAACAAGATCTAACACTTGTAAATATCTATGTCCCCAACATGGGAGCAGCCAACTACATAAACCAACTATTAAGCAAAATAAAAAATCATACTGATAATAATACTTTAATAGTAGGGGGCCTCAACACACCACTCTCAACAATGGACAGATCATCAAAGCAGAAGATCAACAAAGAAACAAGAGCTTTGAATGACACATTGGACCAGATGGACTTTGTAGAGAGTTGTAGAACATTCCACCCTAAAACAACAGAATACTCATTCTTCTCAAACACACATAGAAGAGTCTCCAGAATAGACCACATACTGGGTCAGAAATCAGTTCTCAACCAATACCAAAAGATTGAGATTATTCCCTACATCTTATCAGACCACAGTGCTTTGAAACTGGACCTCAATCAGAGGAAAAAATTTGGAAGGAATTCAAACACTTGAAAGTTAAGGAACCTTCTGTGAAAGAATGATTGTGTCAGCCAGGAAATTAAAGAAGAACTTAAACAATTCATGGAAACCAGTGATAATGAAAACACACTAGTCTAAAACCCAGGGGATCCTGCAAAGGTGGTCTTGAAGGGGAAAATAGTTAGCCATACAAGCCTCACTCAAAAAAGTAGAAAAATCCCAAATTCACAAGATAAACTTACACCTAAAAGAGTTGGAGGAAGAACAGCAGGAGAAGAAAAATAATCATGATTAGAGCAGAGATCAATGAAATAGAAACCAGAACAATAGAGCAGGTGAACAAAACTAGAAGCTGGTTCTTTGATAGAACTCATAGTATCAATACTCCTCTGGCCAAACTTACCCAAAAGAAAAGAGAAAAAAAACCCAAATTAATAACATCATGAATGAAAGGGAAGCAGTCACAACTACCACCAAAGAAGTAGAAACAATCATAAGAAATTATTATCAGCAACTGTATGCGAACAAATTAGGCAACCTGGAGGAAATGGATGTCTTCTGGAAACTTATAAACTACCAAGACTGAAACAAGAAGAAACAGACAATCTGAATAAACCAGGAATCGGTAAAGAAATTGATCCAGTAAGCCAAAACCTTCCAAAATACAAGAATCCAGGTCCAGATAGCCCCTTGGGGTATTTCTACCAAACATTTAAAGAATAAATCATACCTATTCTTCTGAAATGGAAACAGAAGGAAAACTTCCAAACTTGTCCTTTAAGGCCAGCATTAACCTGATCCTAAAACCAGGCAAAAACCCCATCAAAAAGGACAATTATAGTCCTAAATCCCTGATGAACATGGATGCCACAATAGGATCCAACAGAACATTAAAAGGATTATCCATCACGACCAGGTATGGTTTATTCATGCAATGCAAGATGGTGCAACATTCAGAAATGAATCAATGTGATAGATCACATTAATAAAAGAAGAGAGAAGAAACATATGATCCTCTCAATTGATGCAGAAAAAGCATTTGACAAAATACAGCATCATTTCCTGATTAAAAGTCTTCAGAATCTAGGAATAGAGAAACATTCCTCAAAACCATTAAAGCCCACAGTGAATATCATTCTCAATGGGGAAAAGCTGAGAGCTTTTCCCTTAAGGTGAGGAACACGTCAGGGATGCCCACTCTTACCACTATTGTTCAATGTACAACTAGAAGTCCTAGCAACAGCAATCAGACAATGAAAAGAAATAAAATGTATTCAAACTGTCAAAGAAATCAAACACTCTCTCATTGCAGATAACATTGTTATTTTATGTGGAAAATCCAACAGACTATACCCCCAAATTACTAGAATTCATACAGCAATTCGGTAATGTGGCAGGATACAAAATCAATGAACAGAAATCAGTTGCATTACTTTTACACTAACAAAATGACAGAAAAATGAGAAATTAAGGAGCAGAGCCAGGGTAAGTAAATTCCATTGCATTTTAAAGGCCTAAGACAGCCAGTGGG
>NW_026739436.1:2139718-2169924 GCF_022355385.1 Mustela nigripes
ATTAACTTCATTCAGTCAAAATATGTGTGTGGACCCCATAATTTGTTTCTCTGTCATCTAGTAGAGTTCAGTATTTAAGATCTAAATAAAATGATAGTACATTGTTACCTGACCCAACCTAAAAAATAAAAAAAGGTATCTTAACACAGAATCAAATTTTTAAATGGCACTCACACACAAAAGCAGATTTTGTAAAGCTGGAAATCATTTAACATATGAGAAAAGAATATGCCAAATTCAATTTATGTCAAAATTGAAGTTGAAAGGCAAAAATGTGACTCACACTGTAACATGGATGAACCTTGAAAACATCACCCCATCTGAAACAAAGGAAGGAGACAACAGGCCCATACTTAGTCTTGGTGAGATAATTTCCAAGTCTGGCCTCAGAATTTATTTGGAGGAGGTATTCACTTATTTCACTTGGTAAAATATGACTTTTTAGTTTTGTGCTAAGGCTGAAGTAAAATATAAACCATAATTAAGTTGGTGTTTCTGATTCAGAAACTTAATTTAGACTTGTAAAATCTTCTTTTGTTTTGTTGTTTTGATTATCAGTTATGTGAAAGTGCAGAAGACAGTGACTCAGGTATAGACTGTGTACAGTCTATGGAAAACAAATTGGTCTCTTGAATGTTCCCTTAACACCAGTGGAGCTGCTTGAGTTCCAAAGTCATCTGCTTTTGTTGTTGTTGCTGCCAGCCTTATTTGTTGTTTGTTTTCTTTCCTGTCTCAGTGGAACAATTTTTATATCAAAGTTTAGTTACTGCACAGATGGGTCATTAGATATTAGCTGTAAACATATATTGGCATCCTGTTAGTCATCAGCATAGAAAACAAAATAGAATTACTAGTTACTTGGCAGTGGAAAACTGGCATAGAATTTTGAATTCTAGTTTAAGTAGAAGTGAAGAAACACGAGGATGATGGACTTGAAGGTGTTTTAATAGCTGAGGTGTTTTAATAACTTATAGAATTGGGTTACCTTTAAAGTTTGTTTTTGAAACATAACTTTCTCTTTTGATAACTCACAATCTTTGCTGCACATTCCTCCTTTATTTAAGGGATAATAAAATGAGTTAATAACAGCAACGTTTGTTTCAATTCCTAAAGAGGAGCATAGAGACTTCAGCGCTGCGGATTAGATGTAGAGCACTCAAGGCAGCGTGTATGACCTAATTTGGAAGTTTTGCTTGAGAATGGGTAATTTGGGCTTTGGCGGAGGGTCAGGGGGCGGGTTTGAGGCAAGGTGCTGGGCGGAGAAAAGAGTATTTTAGAAACAAAAGTTACAGCACCAGAGTCTAGATAATTTTCAGAACGCTTACAGCTTCCAACTTTGCTTCCCACTCCCCGCCTCCCCCGCCACACTCACCCACCTTTTTTGTTTTCACCGCTGTAATTTTATGCCTCTGCTATGTTCGGAGTGTTGAACACCGATAATCACTGTGCAGCCGTACAACGAGGAAACATCCTCGCCTTTGGAAGAACCTCTTCTGAACTTTGGACGAACAATCCTACCTCAAATTATCGGTGTGAAACTGGAGGAAACGGTACGGACAGGGGCCAGACCCGCATCAGACGACCCATGAACGCATTCATGGTGTGGTCGCGTGATCAAAGGCGCAAGGTGGCTCTAGAGAATCCCCAAATGCAAAACTCAGAGATCAGCAAGCAGCTGGGGTACCAGTGGAAAATGCTTACAGAAGCCGAAAAACGGCCATTCTTCGAGGAGGCACAGAGAATACAGGCCATGCACCGAGAGAAATACCCAGACTATAAATATCGACCTCGTCGGAAGACCGTGCCACAGAACAGTGATAAATTGCTACCTGCAGCCTCCTCCTCCATGCTGTGCAGGCAGGGGTACGTGGATGAGAGGTGGTACCCCTTCACGTGCAGGGGCGGCCGTACTAGGGCTGCACACTCAGGAACAGAGGACCGGTTAAACTCCTCACAAGCCCGGAACGTAGTCTGCTCCGTGCTGCAACAGGAGCACCACTGCAGCTCCACAAGCCTCCGTCACAGTTCAGAAACGTTGGCTACACAGCTGTCCACAGACTTTTACCCTAAGTAACAGCCAGGACTTTCTGGTGCTTATTTTCCATAGTGATTTCCTTACTCTGGCTAACAAAGGCCCTATTCATATTAATTTTGCTATTATTTCATGTGCCACTTAATTTCAAAATAAAGCGTGTAAACTTGCTTAGCATATAAAGAATTACAGGACGTTTTGAGTAGATTCAGTCTGGGTTTATGGCTGCTTACCTTGACAAGAGAGCACCTTAACAATACTGAAACTGCTTGAGTTTCAAGACCCCCTGTTTTTCTTCTAACAGGACAACCCTCATGTCTAATTTTAGTTGTTCCACAGATCGGCTTCTAAATAAACTGAATAGCTGCAAGTATATACTAATAATCTGATCATTGTCAGCAGAGGTAACAGAATTCTCGCTCTTTATCTTAAATACAATAAAAGATATATAGTAGTGAGAAACACAGACAAAATGTACTTCGATGAAAACTTCCTATGCTTTGAAGCAATCCTTCGCAGCAATCATTCTGTAGGTCTCTCAGCTACTTGGCCTGTCTTTGTACTCCTCAGATAATTTTAACTACTAAATATGTAAATAAAGTCTTCCTTGGTACTTTATATTATCTCCCATCCCTGCCGGTTTGGGCAACATCTGCAATTCTATTCCTCTCCTCTGCAGGTGTCTTTGCTCTTTGAGGTCCACTTTGAACGCTTTATAACACCTGTGTTGTAAAAGAAAATCTTTATTTACCTCGTGTTCATTTTTATATCTATGTGACCCCCATATTTGACCTCTTTTTCTGAAAATTTTTTCTAACTCGTTTCATATCACCTCCTAAATTACACACACACACACACACACACACACACACACACACACGTGAAAGGTAGAGAAAGAATGTTGAGAATCTAAAACTATTCAGATTATGGAGGCAGTGGCATGGGAGGTGGGCTAAATCAAAGCCATTATAAAATTTACATATGGGCTAATGCAGAAAACTGGCGGTTTGCAAGGAAGACCATCACTTTGCAAAATAAAAATAAATTGATGGTTAAAATATATATCATATACCAAAATTAACTTTGCAATACATATATTCCAAAGCTTTTTAAAAACAATGCCTCAAATAATAAAGCTCAAACACTACAATAGGACATATTAGAGCTAAGTGCCATGTTTCTAAATAAACATCAAGGTTTTAAAAAAAGAGGGGGGGGGAGGGAGAGAGAGTTAACTAGGCAGACTAATTTGTTGTGGAAATAGTATTGCTTAATCTGAGATTTATGCAAACTAAATGAGAAATACATGTTGCAATATCTCTTAAACAACTTCCTGAAGTACTCTATATTTTTAAAAAAATGTTTCTCTACATAATATGTATACATATATGTATATACACTTACATGTGTCTTATGTTCCAAACCTCTCTTTCTACATGTTCTACAGAAATGAACTGCTCTGACCGTCATCACCATGGGTAAATTTTCCTTATCTTGTACTTGAAATAAATGGGAATGTAAAATACCATGTCTGGATTGTTTTACTTAACGTAATTTCACTGATGTTCAATTTGTTAGTTTTAGAAATTTCTGCATGCATTTCATTGTACTTTTGATGGACATGTGAATAGACATTTCTTGGTTTTAGTCATCACAGATAGTAGTGTTCTTTGTACATTTGTATACATGTACAGGAGAGAATATTTACCTGCCTTTCTGAGGAGTATACATCCTGGAAAGGAATTGCTGCTTATGTGTATTTTTAGGAGGGCTTTTTGTGTTTTGATTGTTTGTTCCTTTGTTTGTTTTTAAGCAAATATTGGTAGCCAGTATTCTTGCATTTCGTAATGGATATCTGCTATCTATACCACCTTTTAAGAAACGTTTAGACAGAAAAAGGCCTGAACTAGAGCACAGCCTCTAGATGTAATCTGGATTGGACTCCCTTCTCTGCGACTTCCCACGCCAAACGCTGGATGGTTTATTTTATCTGCGTGGCCCTCAATATTCTCGCCACTAAGATGACGATGATGATGATGATGATGATGATGATGACGACGACGACGACAATGACTATAATAATGTAACAACAAGAAAAACATACTTCACTGGGATGTTATGAAGGGTAAATAAGGTATATAAGGATCCAATGAGCAAACGTCTATAAAATACTAAGAACAGAGGTTGGCATTAGTAAAGGACTAACTAGTAGTTGTTATTAACATGGAAGTAATTGTTCCATCTAGAAAATATTTTAGTGGAAGAGTAATGTAGATTTCCATCCTTGGTTTATTTAAATAGGCATGTATTAACTATTGCTTGTAATAATAATACTTTCCCCTATGGTATAAAATGTCACTCGGTCATATGTTCATTTTCCATATGTACATAGATCTGTTTCCAACCCTTACTTAATTCAACAGAGGGTTCTAATATTTTAATTAGGTAATATTTGATTTCATAGTGGGTTCCTTAAAAACCAAAAGTCAGGTTGATCTTAGGTGAGATACCATGTGCAGATCTTAAATTTCTAGGTTGACAAGTTTGAACAAATGCTTGTAACTGTGTAACTACCACCCCAGTGACGATATAGAACCTATAACTTCCACTGAACCTATAACTTCCCTGTGCACTCCATTTCCTCCATCAGTGACATAACTTCTGTCCTTGAGAGATTACTTTTGCCTGAGCTTGAGCTTCAGGCAAAGAGAACCAAACAGTACCTATTGTTTCTTTCACTCAGCTTTAAGTTCATATGAATCTATCACAGATTAGGTGAACTTCTTTGGACGGCTTTCAGTTTGAGGGTTCTGTTAATAAAACTGCTATGAACAGTCAAGTTCAAATGTCTGAGTGAGCCATGTTTTCTGTTCACTTGGGCAACACCCAGGCGTGAAATTTCTGGGTCACCAGGCAGCTGTATGGGTAACTTTGTGAGAAACTTCCTAAGATTTGTCCAGAGCGTGTGTACCATTTCACATTTCTACCAGCCATGCATGAGATTTCCATACACACTCACAAAAAGACTCTGCAAAATTTGGGATTACTTGGTCTTTTAAGGTTTAATCATAAAATCAAGGTGTGCAATGATAATTAGATCAGTTCTTAGAGGGTGCCTGGGTGGCTCAGTAGGTTAAGCATCTGCCTTGGGCTCAGATCTCCTGGGATGGAAGCCTTGTCAAGCTCCCTGCTGGGTGGGGAGTCCGCTTCTCCCTCTTCCTCTGCCTAAAGAGTGCTCTCTCTCTCAAAATAAGTAATTAAAATCTTAAAAATGGAAATAAACAAGCAAAAACCTTTAAAAAAAATAGTTGTTAGCCTCTGCTTTATTTTCTGCTAGAGCAAATGTCCGCTCATTCCTCCTTTGGAATTTCTAGGCAATGTAGGGTTTTGTTTTCTTTAATTTTTTTTGAAATCTCTGTGCTGGTTCAAATGACCAGAAAATTTGGCTAGTATTTTGGTTGAGATCACACAAAACTGGTAGAGTTAACAAGAAAGATTAACAAAACAACAGGAATGTATGGTGGAAACCACTGGAGTGGTCCTTGGCTGGTGTTTAAATGAATAAATGAATGAATAAATGAATAAATGTTTTTCATGTTTGTCCAGTAATATTTTGTGAGACTTCAGAAAAATAAAATTGCTGTTTCCTTTATTGACAAAAAGGAGAGCCACTCTTGCCCCTCCTGTTCCTTAGAGCATTCTCTTTAGAAAACTCTTTAAATCCTTTCTCTGCTCTTCTGTTGAGACCTATGTAAATCTTTCTAAGATAAATAAGCCCCTTGACAGCACCAGGGACCCACAAAGGTACCTCTTAATGGCCTTGGAGCCCTCTCTTTGAAATGTAAACATCAGCAAAGACAGTGCCAAGAAGTCCCCTGATGCGTAGGAGTTTAGCCTAGGCACCTGGCTTTAAGCTGCAAACACTTGCTTGGCACAAGAGATAGGAGAAAACTCCTTTAGACAAAGATAATCAGCTAACTCCAGGTTATACCTAATGTTTGGCATGATTAAGTGTTTTAAAATGTTAAGCACTGACATTCAAACCCACTTCCAGAGTTTAAGGACTGTCTTTGTCAAAATATGAGACACAATAAGAAAGAGAATGTTTAGTATTGGTGTTGTATTAACATGTTAGACCTACCATGAAGTCCTCTTAGTATCAGCTAAAATACCTTGGACTGTGTAACGTTGATTTCACTCATTAGGGCAAGATAAATTCCTTTTCTGGGAAATGAACAAACATACAGCTATTTTTTAAAAAAATCTGCAATCTATTAATTTAGGGGATGTACTTATTATACAGCATTTATTCTCATTCCACCGTTAAAATTCTCTAGCAAGGACTCAGAAGTTTCAAATATTGTTTAACATGTGGGTATTAATAAAATTGTCCACTGCCCCCTCTTGGATCCTTTTATTTCATCACATCAACCTATTTGGGGGGGGGGGGGGGGGGGGGTGAGACCATTAAATTTGTTCTTCCTGGAGTGCAGAGGTGGACAGCCCCAAGAAACTCTGGATCATAAATGTAAGACCCTTCCTCCCTCCCCCAGTTGGAGGGGCCTTAGGATTTACTTAATCCTTTGCACATTTGCATTTATTTTCAACATCCTCACCAACTCATCAGGCAAGATCTACCCAGAGGGCCTCAAAGAGAAAATCATAAACTCTGAAGCAACCCCTACTATTACCAAAGGCAGTGTTTTTCACACCTGCTTTTATCCCCAAGTTGTAAAGAAGCCTTTTAAAAGACAGGGATTCCCCCACTCCCCCTCTACCCCCAACACCCTCACTAGTGCTATTTCAATTAGCCTTTGTATAAAGTCACCAACATATTTCCAAGCATGAATGTAACTTTGTAAGGTTGTGGCTTTCATAAAATGGGATTCTCCGGTTGGAAAACCATTTCTGTAGTGGACAAATTGTTTCAATCCACTGACCTTGACACACAAAGCTTTGCTGCCATGCCTCTGCGCAATTGCTAGCATCTGAGGAGACCACGTCCCAGTGTTTGTTTCTCAAGCTATCCTGGCAGTGCGGTTGGGCAAGGCACTAACAGGTTTTGCCTCCTTTGCCCAATCCTATGGGCAACTCAAATGATGCTGGTGCAGTTTTGCGATGTGGGTGAGATCTGAAGCTGACACCGAGAAAGAATTCTTGAGAGGCCTTTGGTGCATCAGGATGAATTTTATTAAAGCTCGGGGACAGGACCCGTGGGCAGAAAGAGCTGCAGCTGCCCCGGGATTGTGAGGGGCAACTGATTGTATACTTTGGGGCTGGGGAAATTAAAGACAAGGGAAGTTCCCAAAGGACTTTCATATGCTTAAGGAAGACTGACCAGAGTGGAGGTTGTTTTTCCCTTGGCAAGGCATTAACATTCAGACAGGAGCTTCCTGGGAGAATGTTACACTCAGCCTGCCTCAACTGTTTGTCAATGGGCTGCAGGTTATAAAGACATTTGCTTTTTTTTTAATTTCCATGTTGTGGGTTTTTTTTTTTTTTTTTTTTTTAAACTTCAAATTCATTGAAGGGAATAAAATTACATTAAAAAAAAAATAGAGTACTCTCACAAACTGATGAACAAAAGCCAGGAACAAAAAGAACAAGGTAAGGACCTTTCCCTGAGAGGCAGCTCTAACTGCTAGAGAATGGACTTTCTCCTCCCTAGCATTTGTCAAACGAAAAATTGCTTCCTATTTCTCTAAGGCATCGGGGTGCTAACTGGGTTTTTCAGGTACAAAGTTTCAAGGCCTCTAATGGGGACTGAGGAAACATCAAAGGCTGATTTCTTTTAATACCAAATAGTAAGTTGCACAAATGGCTTTTATTTTTTATTTTTTATAAACATATATTTTTATCCCCAGGGGTACAGGTCTGTGAATCACCAGGTTTACACACTTCACAGCACTCACCAAAGCACATACCCTCCCCAATGTCCATAATCCCACCCCCTTCTCCCAAACCCCCTCCCTCCAGCAACCCTCAGTTTGTTTTGTGAGATTAAGAGTCACTTATGGATTGTCTCCCTCCCAATCCCATCTTGTTTCATTGATTCTTCTCCTACCCACTTAAGCCCCCATGTTGCATCACCACTTCCTCATATCAGGGAGATCATATGATAGTTGTCTTTCGCTGCTTGACTTATCACAAATGGCTTTTTAATGTAAATTTCAGAACTTCACACTTGTGACCTAAATTTCAAACATCTGGTCATATCTTATTACAATCCTACTACTTCTTAGTAAGAATGTCCAAAGTATTTGAGTTCACATTCCAATCACCGCAAAGGGCCAGACAGCAGAAGAGCGGCTCTGATCTCACTGCCTGTTGCCAACACAAGCCAGAAAGCACCCACCTCGGATGACTCAGATGCAAGCAGACATTTACACTAAAGCCTAATTCCTAAACCACTGGACCTGCCGGCAAAGGCAGATTAAATCCTAACAGTTCATATGTGACCTACAGAACAGAAGTTACAAAAGTCATCTTACAATTACCAAAGCTCTAAACATACGCATTCCCCATACCTGGTTTCCCTCAATTCGAGCTGATAAATCTATCAAACTGCAAACTTGCATTTCCAAACACTTCAGTAAGACAAACAATGGTTAACATTTTTGTTCTATGGATACTTGATGGTTTATGTTGAAGTTCTGATTTGCACAGGTAACAGGAAAGCTTGATTCAATTTTTCCAAAAGTTTCAATCTTATGAGTGCACACCCCAGATGATTCCCCTAAAGCTGCTTCTCCAAGATAGTTAAGTCAATTCACATAATTGGTAGTCATAAATTCCATAGGGACATCAATTTCTGAAAGACATTTTTTTTTTTTTTTTTTTTTTTTTTTTTAGGAAACAAGAGGTTACAAAGTCTGTAACACCTTTGCAGGCACTTAAAGATTCAAGGGACCTAACTGTACCTCTAAATAGGTTAATTATATAACATCAATCAGCTATTAAAGATTCAGTAAGATTCTGTGGGTTACCTCCTATTCAAAGCATCTATCAACCTAGAATTTGATTGCTACTCCAGCCAAAGTAAACCAGCGTTATGCCCTAAGAGAAACCTCGATCCTCTCTCCTGGCTATCCAGGGAGCTAACCCTCCTGGGACAGTGGCTCTCGTGGAACAACACTGGGTTTTGGTCACATGCGGAAGAGGCTCATGGTCTTGATAATGGCTTTGCTGAGTTGCAGTCCATGGTGGTGTTTTTGCCTGCCCAGAAGAGCACAGACCGTACTCTTGCACCAATCTGAGGGTTCAACTTGAGTCACATCCTGGTTACACTGCTCCAGGTCCTAATAAGAAACAATATGCCCAAAAACTAAGTGACCACGTTCACAAAAGGTACCTGGTAACACAGACTTTTTAATCAGATGCGATTCAGTCTCTTGTCAGCAGCGCGCGCGCGCGCGCGTGTGCGCGCACACACACACACACACACACACACACACACACGAAAACCAACAAGTCTGACCTAGGATTGCCCTAATAAAAAAAGGAAAAAGGAAAAAAAAATGTTTGGAAGAGGAGGAGGAGGGAGAGGAGAAACAAAAAAAAAGAAAAAAGAAATCAGCAAGGACAATCAAGACCACCAACACTGATTTAAACCAGACCCCAGCAATCTCTAACTTTAGTGACTGCCATTTTTTGGTCTCAACAAAATGTCAATATCCTGAGTTTTATCAGTGTTTTCTTTCTAAAGTGTGAACAAACAGAAGCAGAGGTACAAAAATGTCTAGACGACCCACTAACCTGCAAAAGAAACATCACAGAAACAGTATGAGAAGATGTACTTAAGTGAAATAAATTAAAAGTCAAACCTTACACTTTCAAGTTTTATTAGACTATTATTTGGGGAGATGGCAGAGTGTTGATGACGTAATTTTTCTAATAACCACTTGGTTAAAATCAAATGTAAATGATCCTTCAGGAGAAATCTTTGCCTTTAAAAATCATGGTCCTGTTGCTGATATTTGGACAGGAGAAACCACTTACATCCTAGTCGATATACTGTTAAGGCATTTGTTTATTAACTTGGCTGCCAAATGGCATTTTAAAAAGATTTACTTACTTGACCAGCGTCTACAGAAACACAAGTTTCTCTAAACTCCTGGAGTTTTCTGGCGGTTAGAAAACCAAATAATGACAGTCCAATAACCCAAAGGTATCCTGAAAACATAAACCTAATATGCTTTACTTTTATTTTTGAGAAACCAACTTGCCTCCGAATTATTTCTATTTTTAAGCCCACTGGCTGTCTTAGGCCTTTAAAATGCAATGGAATTTACTTACCTTGCCACTGCTCCTGAAAAGTTTATACTTGTTTTGGGTAAACCGTACTAATCGAGCTAAAACAGGGTTTTTGTTCACATAAAATCACTCCAGATTATAATGTGATTGATTTCTACAGCCATCAGGTTTTTGTTGTTGTTGTTGTTGTTGTTTTGGTTTTTAGTTTGTTTTTGTTTGTTTTTAATACATATTTTAGGGGGAAAATCACAAATATGTAAAATAGTTGGCATTCAACTTTTCTTAGTCTTATTATTCTTGTCCAGTAAAACCGAGACTCTTCTGCAGGCCCTGCCAGTTCCCCATTCCTTCTGTCAATCTTCAAAAGAAGCATTTCTTAAGTAGTGAAGATTTATTAAGAACATCAAGGTCCAGTGCTTTTTATGTTTTGTTTTATTTATCCCAGACATCTTAAAGTTTGTTTTATTCCCCACCCTCCCTACCGCCCCAATTAGCCATGTTATTTAAAACTAGATATTCAAGTTACATGGCTACTATCTTTAGCTAATGGACTCTTCAGTGCTATGCCTAGAAGACAGTCTTCAATGGATCTTTGAGTAATGGAATGTGACAATGTTCAGTCATTGATAGGAGTGGTATAGGTTAAAAGAAACTTTAAGCCATTCAAGCCACAGGTTGTAAAGTTTGAAAGGGTTGAGGTCTACTGTGCTGCGTCCTCTGAAGTTCTTGTATTTTCAGTGCTAGTGGCTCGCATGTTATCTCCAAGGTTGTGTGCGTGCTGAAGAAACAAATCTTTCAGTAGTTAATTCCTTAGTCAGCTGTTTAATTTTTGTTTCCAACTGTTCATTCCCTTCTTTGAGCTGTTTCGCTCTGCAGTGTATCCTGTACTTTCTGTTTGGTTTTTCAACCGGCTCTGTTTCACAGCCATGTTGTTCCTTTTTCTGCATTGATTAATGCTCTTGCTCTTGGGATCCATGGCCCTACTCATTTTGCTTTGCTTGCTTGGAGGCAGGGCTTTGCCTCATGCCCCCACACCCCGGGGGCCAGCAGGCCCCAGCTGAGGAACCTGCTGTAAGCTGCTGGAATGAGCCTACCTATGAATTACACTTATTACCGGACTACTGTTCTGCTGGACTACCTTGCTCATTTGGGTACTCCATCTTTCTGACACAGAACAGGCAGAAATGAGGGCAAGGTGACCAGTGGTTTCCACACTAAGTTGCCCAGAAAACTTCACATGTACCTGCACCTTCAGCTTGCTGGCCTTTATAGGAGTCCTCTGCTCCCCGCCCCACAACATGGTGCCCAGTATCGCCCCTCTCCGTTCCCAAGCTGGAGGAGCCCCACAACCCTGGCCTTGGTGTCTGGGAGTCAGCAAGGTGGGGCAGCAATTTAGGGAAACCACAGCCTCTGCCTTTTTGCCTTTCCACCACCATGGGCTTCCCGCCTCCCGGAGAACCTTGACTTTTATCTACATCTCCTTCTGCCCTTGGTTCCCACAGCAGTGTGGCTATAAGCATGATGACCTTTTTATTTTTTTCTTCACAAAGAAACAGTAATGGGAATACAGAAGGCTTGCTGCTCAATTAGGCATTTACTAAGCTGGTGGCTGTAGGTAAGAGCTTTTCAGAGGGTGTGTAGTACTGCTCATGGTTAATTACTTGAAGAAAAACAACATTTGAATTCAAACAAAGCAGATTGGAAATTTATCCTCAGGCAAACTCAGTGGTTGAATAGCAATTTCCCTGTAGGAAAATGAGGCAAACACTGTTTCTACCAACACTCACATTTTCATTCGCAGTGTAACCAAGGATTGTGTAGGCCTTTATGGACCACTCTTTTCTTAATAATTTCGGGTGAAAGGGGCACCTGGGTGGCTCAGTGGGTTAAAGCCTTCCCCTTCTGCTCTGGTTGTGGTCCCAGGGTCCTGGAATCAAGCCCTGCTTTGGTCTCTCTGCTCAGCAGGGAGCCTGCTTCCAACTCTCTCTTTCTGCCTGCCTCTCTGCCTACTTGTGAGCTCTGTCAAATAAATAAATAAAATCCTTAAAAAATAATAATAATAATAATTTCGGGTATGGTTGATATTTTAAAGTTTAAACATATGCCTTCTCTACTAACTAAACAATTGATTTTACAAGTCAGTTCAATTTTAAGTTTTAAGCCTGTGAAAAATGAATAATGGACGACTCATAGAACAACATATCTTACTTGTTTAAGTGCATTACAACCATACTTTGATCAAAAGAGATAATAAGTAATGTTTTTTTCTTAAGCTTGTATTAAGTGAAGAAGAATATATTCAGCTTCTTTTACTCGTAAGTGATTTTGTGGTTTTTAAAATTTTATTTTAATACAGACGGTTGACTTTTTATAAATGTGGAGTTGTAATACTTTCCAATTAGAACACCTTTCAGGAGCTTCATGTCAGAGAATATGTTATTTAAAAAGTATTACAAGCTGACAAAAAGTCAACAGCTAAGAATATTTCTTAAATAAAGATTTCTTAAATGTTAGAATCATTGTCCTAGATGAATAAAGCACTGAACCACCAAGAGATGTTGTTTTTGCATTCCAAGTATTCCATACATTAAATATAAATTAAAAAATTTTAGATGTGAATTTGACCTTACAAAATGAAAAAGATATCCTTTACAATGGTGTTCTCTGAAACAACTATTAGGAAGAGTGGCCTTTAACATATTACACAGAGGGGGAGACAAGATGGCGGGGGAAGTAGGAGGAGGTGTCTGTTCAAACTGCACCCTAAAGTGAGCTGATTACCTTCCAAAGATCTTCAATCACACACGAAATCAGACTGAGATAAGAATTATACAGGTCTGGATCTCTACTGGAGCAGAAGACACCAGTAGGCAGGTAAAGCGGAGCGGGAAAGTCAGACTGATATCTGAAGATAAACAAAAGGGGGAGGGAGCCACTAGAGGCGACCGGTTGGAAAGTAATACCCAATATGAGAGTGCCCTGCGCCCGGGGGGACCAGCATTAACTCGGGAGTCTGGTAGAAAGCACTCAAAAAGAGCAAAAGATCACCAAAATTGTGGTAATCGGGGTGTTAGAGTTGGGGTTTAAGTCCCCAGACACAGGACAGCCACCCCTGGTGCAGAGCCAGAGAGAGTGTGGCAGAGAAACCAGGTCTTGGTCCCTGAACCACCAGTGCACCTGAGAGTGCTTGGCTCCTGGCTCCAGTGAGGGGCTGGGAGCCTCGCCAGCCAACAGAAGCACAGCCTTTTTGCAGTCCCCAAGCAAGTTCCCTGCTGTACCATCAGAGTCTGAGTCCTGCCCCATGCCCTCCCCTGAGAGAGGTGCACACAAATGCCAGCCAGGTGCTCTCGAACCAGAAAGACCAGGCACTCCCAGCCTGGGCCAGCTGGAAAATCTCAGTGTGTGATCACTGCTTGGAACTTCTCTGGCAGTCTGGAGCTGCCCAGACAGCCGCCTTGGCCTTGGTTTTGGGTACAAGCAAAAAATCCCGAGTCTCCAGGGACCAAGACTGGGAACCTGCTCTGCCAGCAGCCAAGGGGGGATTTATATGGGCTCTGCAGCCAGACTGAGGCTTCTCTCTGAGAGGAAGTCAGGGTGCAGTTTGCTTTCCCCTAAACCTACAAAAACCATCAAAAGCAGTCAAGGCAAGAGAGAAAAACAAAAGTGAACAAATATAAAAACCTCCAGAGAACAAAAGCCTGAAAAAAAACAGTTTCCTCAGAGCCCACTCCCTTGAGGGGAGCAGGAGGACTTAGCTGAGAGAACTTCAGGGACTCAAAACCCAAGGGGCAGGCCCCTCCCCCAGAAAACCAACCAGGAAAGGAAAAAAAAAAAAAAAGACCACAAGAGAAAAACCACCACTACTTCATAGGATAATTTTTATTATTAATTCGATCTCACTATTCTGGCTCATTTTTTATATAGTTAATTTTTTATTATTATATAGATAATTTTTAACCTATTTACCGTCACAGTGAGATGTCCAGTACATCAAATTCCATAATAACCTTCTAACCTGAACTTTTTGATACATACACCTGTGTTTTCCTTTTGCATTTCTATTTTTTAAATTTCTTTTCTTTTTTTTTAAATTTTAGTTTAGTTTAGTTTATTCCTTTTTTAAAATTTTCATTTTCTAATATTCATATAGAGTTAAACTTCAAGGTAATCCTCTTTCCCCAATCAAGGCCACCCCTATAGGTAAACCAATTCCTAATCCCCCCTTATCTTAGGAAAGTTGAGTCCTTTAACAAAGATATCATGATACATCCAGGAAGAACCAAAACAACCTTCCTCACCCACACTGAGAATTTATAACCACTCTCCCATTTTTCTTCCAACAGTATTTCTGTGTTTTTGTGTTTGTCCTGATAGTATATAAATCTTACACTTGGGTTCTTTTTGACAAGGTTCTTCCTTTATTTGCATATATATATATATATATATAATTTTTTTTCTTGTCATATACTTTTATCAGTCTTTTTGTTTGTCTGTTATTGTTTGTCTACTTCATATATCTTACCTTGGGGCCCATTTGGGCTGAACCTTGTCTTTCATCTTCCCTTTCTTTCCTGTCTCTGTCTCTGTCTCTCTCTCTTATTCTTTTTCTCTTCTTTTGTCTCTCTTTTGGGTGGGGAATCCTAATTGCTCAGAAGGGTTCCAGAGTGCACCTTGACTGCACCACAGTTGATACATCCAGCTACATCTGTTCAGTATCTCTCTCCAAAATGACTAGGAGGAGGAATGCCCAACAGAAGAAAAATACAGAGGATGGACCTTCTGCAATAGAGCTAATGGCTATCAACATAGACAATATGTCAGAAAGAGAATTCAGGCTAACAATTGTTCAAGCAATAGCTAGGTTGGAGAAAGCCATGGGTGACCAAACTAAGGAAATGTTGAAAAACAAAAATGAAACTGGTGGCATCACGTTACCTAATTTCAAGCTTTACTACAAAGTTGTGATCACCAAGACAGCATGGTACTGACATAAAAACAGACACATAGACCAGTGGAACAGAGTAGAGAGCCCAGATATGGACCCTCAACTCTATGGTCAAATAATCTTCGACAAAACTGGAAAAAATATACAGTGGAAAAAAGACAGTCTCTTCAATAAATGGTGCTGGGAAAACTGGACAGCTATATGTAGAAGAATGAAACTCGACCATTCTCTTACGCCATACACAAAGATAAACTCAAAATGGATAAAAGACCTCAACGTGAGACAGGAATCCATCAGAATCCTAGAGGAGAACATAGGCAGTAATCTCTTCGATATCAGCCACAGCAACTTCTTTCAAGATATGTCTCCAAAGGCAAAGGAAATAAAAGCGAAGATGAACTTTTGGGACAATCACATCACAAAATGGACAGAAGATATGGACGGACACTTCTCTAATGAAGACATACAAATGACTATCAGACACATGAAAAAATGTTCATCATCACTAGCCCTCAGGGAGATTCAAATTAAAACTACATTGAGATATCACCTTATATCACCTACCAGTTAGAATGGCCAAAATTAGCAAGACAGGAAACAACATGTGTTGGACAGGATGTGGAGAAAGGGGAACGCTCTTCCACTGTTGGTGGGAAGTTGGTGCAGCCTCTTTGGAGAACAGTGTGGAGATTCCTCAAGAAATTAAAAATAGAACTTCCCTATGACCCTGCCATTACACTCCTGTGTATTTACCCCAAAGATACAGATGTCGTGAAAAAAAGGGCCACCTGTACCCCAATGTTTATAGCAGCAATGGCCATGGTCGCCAAACTGTGGAAAGAACCAAGATGCCCTTCAATGGACGAATGGATAAGGAAGATGTGGTCCATATACACTATGGAGTATTGTGCCTCCATCAGAAATGATGAATACCCAACTTTTGTAGCAACATGGACGGGACTGGAAGAGATTATGCTGAGTGAAATAAGTCAAGAAGAGAGAGTCAATTATCATAGGTTTCACTTATTTGTGGAGCATAACAAAAAGCATGGAGGACATCGGGAGTTATAGAGAAGGGGGTTGGGGTAAATTGGAAGGGGAGGTGAATCATGAGAGACTATGGACTTTGAAAAACAATCTGAGGGGTTTGAAGTGGTGGGGGGGTGGGAGGTCGCGGTACCAGTTGGTGGGTATTATAGAGGGCACGGATTGCATGAAGCACTGGATATGGTGATAAAATAATGATACTGTTATGCTGAAAATAAATAAATGAAAAAATAATGAATACTGTTATGCTGAAAATAAAAAATCAATTAATTAATTAATTAAAAAAACATATTACACAGATATAAGATCACATTATACATGCTGTCCTGCAATTTGCTTCACTTCAATTTTAATATGTCTACATGTATAGAATGCACACCTACAAATGTGTGTGCATCACACACGTGCTCATGCAGGCATGGAGCATACATATATGCGTACATTTATACGAACCATCTTTCCTTAACTGCCTACAGATTTAATTTAACTTCTTTAATTTATACTTCATTGCATTACATTTAGTTTAATTGCATTGCAATTAAATTCATTAAATGCAAGTAATGCATTGCATTACTTTGAATTTAATTACTTTTACACATAGTGTAATTAAGGAAGAAAGAATACTGAATGTGGAGCTAAGTCTGATTGTGCTTTCTAAACCGGTCTAGGAACCAAGTGACCTTACTCTCACCTAGTTTCAAAAATCGTACACATCTTATTGGAGTTACATTCGTGCTTTCATCCATGTTAATGTACATATTATGAAATTTTCCCATGGAAAAACTTAATTCTTAATGATTTGTATATATCAGGGAACCTGAGTGCCTCAGTGGGCTAAAACCTCTGCCTTCGGCTCAGGTCATGATCTCAGGGTCCTGGGATGGCGCCCTGCATCCAGCTCTCTTCTTGGCAGGGAGTCTACTTCCGCCTCTCTCTTTGCCTACCTCTCTGCCTACTTTGATCTCTGTCAAATAAATAAATAAAATCTTTAAAATATATATGTTGTATATATCGTGCTTTTTTGACCACCTCCCATGTTTTAGTATGCATTTCCCAAGACAAAGGACATTCTCTTATACAACTATAATTCGGTAATTTTATTAAGAAAAGTTAACATTCATCTGATAATTTCTAATTCATATTCAAATATCTCTTGTTGTCCAAATATTATGGTCTAAATCTTTCTCCCTTCCACCCCCCTTTTCTAAGATGCTGCTCAGGAGTACACATAGCATTCAGCTGGTGTTTCCAAAAGATCTTCAGGAGTTGCTCATCAGTTATTTGGTAAAAAGTTAATTGGTAGGGACATCCATTTTATCCCCCTTTTTGGGACTAGGAGAGATGTTAGAGTTCTAAGGTGATGGCCAAGAAAGAATTCTCGAGATGTTTTTTGCAAAAAAAAAAAAAAAAAGGTGGTTTTATTGAAGCACAGAGACATGACCCCTGGGCAGAAAGAGCTGTACCAGGGTCATGAGAAGGGGCCCATTATATACTTTCAAGCTGGGAGGGGGTTAGGGATGGCATAAGTCTTTAAGGAATTTTGGAAGCAAGGTTTCCAGGACCTTGAGAGTGCTAGCTGTTATTGGGAAAAGTCATTCATAACCATCTACTAAAACCTTAGTCATGAGATCCTGCAGGTGTATATCAGTGGGCCACATGCTTGGGGGATGATTGCCAATATGTATCTTGAGGGGTTTAGAGATAAAACAAATTTCCAAAGGAATTTTTATATGTTAAAGTAGACTTAACAGGATGCTGGGGGTCAGACTAATGTTGCCTCTGGCCCTTATCAGATTTCAACATCAAGGTAGTTGAGTATAGAAGAATGTCACTGTGCCTGTTTCAAGGATTTGTCTGTAGGCTGTAGGTAGTAAGGAAATTTAATAATTTTTCTTCTGCTTTTGTTTCCCACATCATTAACTACTGACAAATTCCATTACATTTTGAAGTTTTACCAAAAGTGTTTGAGAGTGCTTGTTTCCCCCACAGTCTTGGAAACTCAAGCTTTTCAAATCCTGCCAGTCTGACAAGTCAGAAACCATGCCTAAGGATGTTTTATTTTTCCTTTTATTTTCTCTTTGTTTCTTTTATCTTCTCTTCTTTTCTTATACAAATAATTTAAGAATTAATTTTATTTTTTAAGGTTTTTTTTCTCAAGTTATTTAAATTCCAGTTAGTTAACATAAAGGGTATTAGTTTGAGGTGAAGAATTTAGTGATTCATCACTTCTATATAACACACAGTCCTCATCACAAGTGCCCTCCTTAATACCCATCACCCACTTAATCCATCCTTCCTCTATCTGCCCTCCAGCAACCCTCAGTTTGTTCTCTGTGATTAAGAGTCTGTTTTAGGCTTGCCTCTCCCTCTCTCTTTTTTTTCTCTTCCCCTATGTTCATCTGTTCTGTATCTTAGATTCCACATATGAGTTAAATCATGTTGTCTTTCTCTGACTTATTTCACTTAGCATTATCTCCTAGTTCATCCACATTATTGCAAATGGCAAGATTTCATTTTTTTCTGATGGCTAAGTAATATTCCATATATTATCATTATATAGATACATATATATATGTACATATGTATGTTATATATAAATATGCATGTAAAATATATTTATGTTATATATAAAATTATATATGTATGCATATTATATAAAATGGCATAGTATGTGTATATATATCACATCTTCTTTATCTAATCATCAGTAAATGGAAACTTGGTCTCTCTCCATAGTTTGGCTATTGTAGCTAATGCTGCTATGAAAAACAGGGTGCATGTATCCCTTCAAATCTGTATTTTTGTATCCTATGGGTAAGTAAATACCCAGTAGCAACTATACTACTGGTAGTACAATTTTTAACTTTTTGAGGAGCCTCCTTACTGTCTTCCAGTGTGGCTACACTAGTATGCATTCCCAACAAAAGTGCAAAAGTGTTCCCTTTTCTCTGCATTCTGGCCAACATCTCTTGTTTCTTGTGTTGTTGATTTTAGCCATTCTAACTGGTGTGAGATGATATTTCACTGGAGGTTTGATTTGCATTTCCCTGAGGATGAGTGAATTGAGCAACTTTTCATGTATCTGATGGGAAAATGATTATTCATCTCTTCTTTGGAAAAATGTCTATTCATTTCTTCTGCCCATTTTTTTTAACTGGATTATTTATTATTTGTGTGCTGAGTTTGATAAGTCCTTTATAGATTTTGGATCTATATTCTTTATCAGACATATCATTGGCAAATATCTTCTCACATTCTGCAGGCTGTTTTATAGTTTTCCTTTGCTGTGCAGAAGATTTTTATCCTGATGAAGTCCCAAAAGGACATGTTTTGCTTTTCTATCCCTTGCCTCTGATATGTTTAGCAAGATATGTTTAGCAGGAGACGTGTTTAGCAAGAGATATGTTTAGTAAGAAGTTGCTGTGGTCAAGTCAAAGAGGTTGCTGCCTGTGTCCTCTTTCAGGATTTTGATGGTTTCCTATCTCACATTGAGATCTTTCATCCATTTTGAATGTATTTTTGTGTATGGTATAAGGGAGAGATCCAGTGGCATTGTTCTGCAGGTTTTTCTGCATGCAGTTTTCCCAACACTATTTGTTGAAGAGACTGTCTTTTTCTCATTGGATATTCTTTCTTACTTTGTTGAAAATTAGTTGGCCATATAGTGGTGGCTCTACCTGAATTCTCTATTGTATTTCATTGATTTATGTAGCTATATTTGTGTCAGTACCATCCTTTTTTGATGAGTACAGCTTTGCAATACAGCTTGAAGACTGGATTGTGATATGTGCAGATTTGCTTTGTTTTTGCAAGGTTGTTTTTGCTCTTTGGGTCTTTTAGGTTTCCATTCAAATTTTAGGATTGCTTATTCTAGCCCTGTGAAAAATGCTGGTAGTATTTTGATAGGGATTGCACTAAATCTGTGGATTGTTTTGGGTGGTGTACAAATTTTAACAATATTTGTTCTTTCAATCCATGGACATGGAATATTTTCCCATTTCCTTTTGTTGTCTTGAATCTCTTTGATCAGTGTTTTATAGTTTACAAAGTACAGATTATTTTACCTCTTTGGTTAGGTTTATTCCTTTGTGTCTTGTGGTTTTTCCTGCAATTGTAAATGGAATTGATTTCTGGGTTTCTCTCTCTATGCTTCATTATTTGTGTATTGAAATGCAACAGACTTCTGTATGTTGATTTTCTATACTGCAGCTTTACTGAATTCAGTTTCCAACAAGAAGTTGCTGTGGCTGAGGTTGAAGAGGTTGCTGCTTGCATTCTCCTCTAGAATGTTGATGGTTTCCTTTCTCACATTTAGGTCACCAATTTTGAACTTATTTTTGTGTATGGTGTAAGGAAGTGGTCCAATTTTATTCTTCTGCCTGTGGCTGTCCAACTTTCCCAACACCATCTGTTGAAGAGATTGTCTTTTATCCATTGGAGATTTTATTCTGCTTTGTGGAAGATTAGTTTACCATAGAGTTGAGGGTCCTTTCTAGGTTCTCCATTCTGTTTCATTTATTTATTTATTTTAAGATTTTTTATCTTTATTTATTTATTTGTCAGCAGAGTTCACAAGCAGGAAGAAAGGCCAGACAGAGAGAGAGAGAGGAGGAAGCAGGCTCCCCCTGAGAAGAAAGCCCAATGCGGGGCTCCATCCCAGGACCTTGGGATCATGACTGGAACTGAAAGCAGAGGCTTTAACCCTCTAAGCCACCCAGATGCCTCTGTTTCATTGATCTATAAATGTGTTTTTCTGATAGTGAGATTCTGTCTTGATGATTCCGGCCCTGTTATACAGCTTAGAGTCTGGATTGTGATGCCTCCAACTGTGGGGTTCATTTTCAACATTCCTTTGGCTATTATGGGTCTTTTCTGTTTCCATAGAAATTTTAGGTTGGTTTGTTCCAGTTCTATGAAAATTGCTGATGGTATTTTGATAGGGATTGCAATGACTGTGTAGACTGTTCTGAGTAGCATAGACATATTTTTAAATTTGATTTTATTTTTTCACAGTTCCAAGATTCATTGTTTATGTACCACACCCAGTGCTCCATGCAATACATGCTCTCCATAATACCCACCACCCAGCCCTCTCAATCCCTGAATCCGCCCCCTCCAAAACCCTCAGTTTGTTTCTCAGAGTCTCTCATGGTGTGTCTCCCCCTCTGATTTCCTCCAACTCACTTCTCCTCTCCTTCACCTAATGTCCTCTGTGTTATTCCTTATGCTTCACAAGTAAGTGAAACCATATGATAATTGACTCTCTCTTCTTCACTTATTTCACTCAGCATAATTTCCTCCAGCCCCATCAATGTTGATAAAAAAATTGGGTATTCATCATTTCCAATGGAAGTGTAATACTCCATTGTATATATGGAACACATCTTCTGTTGAAGGTCATCTTGGTTCTTTCCACAGTTTGGTGACTGTGGCCATTGCTGCTAAGAACAGTGGGGTACAGATGGCCCTTCTTTTCACTATGTTTATATCTTTGGGGTAAATATCCAGTAGTGCAATTGCAGGGTCATAGGGAAGCTCTATTTTTAATTTCTTTTTTTTTTAAAGATTTGATTTATTTATTTGACAGAGAGAGATTACAAGTAGGCAGAGAGGCAGGCAGAGAGAGAGAGAGGAGGAAGCAGGCTCCCTGCTGAGCAGAGAGCCTGATGCAGGGCTCAATCCCAGGACCCTGCAATCATGACCTGAGCTAAAGGCAGCGACTTAACCCAGGTGCCCCACTATTTTTAATTTCTTAAGGAATCTCCACACTGTTTTCCAAAGTGGCTGTGCCAACTTGTATTCCCACCAACAGTGGAAGAAGGTTCCCCTTTCTCCACATTCCCTCCAACACATGTTGTTTCCTATCTTGCTAATTTTGGCTATTCTAACTGGTGTAAGGTGGTATCTCAATGTGGTTTTAATTTGAATCTCCCGGGTGGCTAGGGCTGAACATTTTTTAATGTGTCTGATAGCCATTTGTATATCTTCTTTGGAGAAACGTCTGTTCATGTCTTCTGCTCATTTTTTTGAGAGGATTATCTGTTTTTCGAATGTTGAGTTTGAAGAGTTCTCTATAGATCTTGGATATCAGCCCTTTGTCTGTAGAGTCATTTGCGAATATCTCTCCATTCCATGGGTTGCCTCTTTGTTTGTTGACTGTGTTCTTTGGTGTGCAGAAGCTTTTTATCTTGAAGAAGTCCCAAAAGTTCACTTTGCTTTTGTTTTCTTTGCAGACATATCTTGAAAGAAGTTGCTGTGACCAATGTCAAAGAGATTACTGCCTATGATCTCTATGATTCTGATAGATTTCTGCCTCACATTGTGGTCTTTTATTCCTTTTGTGTTTATCTTTGTGTACAGTATAAGAGAATGGTCAAGCTTCATTCTTCTATACATAGTAGTCTAATTTTCCCAGCACCATTTATTGAAATGAATGTCTTTTTACTACTGATTATTTGTTCCTTTTCATCAAAAGTTATTTGACCATAGAGTTGCAGGTCCATGTTGTGGTCTATGTTCATACCATTATCCATGATCAGTAGGATTGCCAAGATTTTCACCAAGATCCTAGCTAATAGGATGCATTAGTACATTAAAAAGATTCCATTAGTTATCCATCATGACAAGATGGCATTTAACCCTGTGGTGCAAGGGTGGCCCAACAGTTAAAAATCAATGTGATAGAACAAATCAATAAGAGAAGAGAGAAGAACCACATGTTCCTCTCAACTGATGCAGAAAAAGCATTTGACAAGATACAACATATGTTCCTGATTAAAATGCTTCAAAGTACAGGGATAGAGTTAAGATGCCTCAACTTCATAAAATCTTTCTAAGAAAAATGCACAGCGAATATCATTCTCCAAGGAGAAAAGCTGACGGCCTTCCCTTTGACATCAGGAACATGACAAGGATGTCCACTCTCACCGCAGTTGTTCAAGTAGTACTAGAAGTCCTAGCAACAATAATCAGACCACAAAAAGGAATGAAAGATATTGAATTTGGCAAAGAAGAATTCAAACTCTCTCTCTTTGCAAATGACATACTTTATGTGGAAAATCAAAAAAACTCCACCCCCAAATTACCAGAACTCACACAGCAATGCAGTAATGTGGATGGAACAAAATCAATACAAATAAATCAGTTGCTTCCTTATACACTAACAGTGAAAATATAGAAAGTGGAATTAAAGAATGGAGTCCATTTACTATAGCATCAAGAACCATAAAATACCTGGGAATAATCCTAATCCAAAGAGGTTAAAGATGTATGTATACTCAAGGAACTATAGAATACTCATGAAAGAAACTGAAGAAGATACAAAAAGGAGGGAAATCATTCCATGCTAATGGCTAATGGATTCCATGCTAAAGAATAAACATTGTTAAAATGCCTATACTGCCTGGCAATCTATTCTTCAATGCCATCCCAATCCAAATTCCACCTGCATTTATCAATGACATGGAAGGAACAATCCTAAACTTTGCATGGAACCGGAAAAGACCCCAAATTGCTAAGGAAATATTGAAACAAAACAAAACAAAACAAAACTGGGCCCATCATGTTACCTGATTTCAAGGTTTACTACAAAGCTGTGATCACCAAGACAGCATGGTACTGGCACAAAAACAGACACATATACCAGTGGAACAGAGCAGAGAACCCAGACATGCACCTGAAACTCTATGGTCAAATAATCTTTGACAAAGCAGGACAAAATATCCAGTGGAAAAAAAGACAGTCTCTTCAATAAATGGTGCTGGGAAAATTGGACAACTATGTTTAGAAGAGTGAATAGTGGTCTGAGAATATGCAAGGAATATTGACAGTCTTTTGGTATCAGTTGAGCCCTGATTTTTGACCCAGTATGTGATCTATTCTGGAGAAAGTTCCTTGTGCACTTGAGAAGAATGAGTATTCTGTTATTTTAAGGTAGAATATTGTGTGTGTGTGTTTGTGTTTGTGTGTGTTTATATATATATATACATACATATGCATACATATGACAATGACATGTCATTTCATATATATATATACATGACAATGACACATTGACCAGAGGGATACAAGTAGGCATCAATTATATATATATAATTGATGGGATATATCAACCACAATCCAGGCAAAATGCACCCTGGAACATTTTGGAACAATCAGAGGTTACCACCAAAAAGAAAGAAAAAAGAAAAAGAGATAGAGATAGAGAAAGAAAGAAAAATAAACACACACACACACACACACACACACACACACACACACACACAAGAAAACCTGGCCAAAATGAACCCCAAAGGTAAGATTTATAAGGGACAAAATCAACAAACAAAAAGACCAACAAAAGCAAGTGACAAGAACAAAAGAACCCAGCCAAAATGAACCCCATGAATAAGATTTATATAATACCGACTCTCTCTGCAGATGACATGATTTTCTATATGGAAAGACCAAGAGACTCCACACCCAAACTACTAGAACTCATATAGCAATTCAGCAATGTGGCAGGATACAAAGTCAATGTAGAGAAATCAGTGGCTTTCTTATACACTAATAATGAAAATACAGAAAGGGAAATTAGAGAATTGATTCTATTTACTGTAGCACCAAGAACCATAAGATACCTGGTATCTTATAAGAATAAACCTAACCAAAGAGGTAAAGGATCTGTACTTGAGGAACTACAGAACACTCATGAAAGAAATTGAAGAAGACACAAAAAGATGGAAGACCATCCCATGCTCTTGGATCAGAAGAATAAACATTGTTAAAATGTCTACACTGCCTAGAGCAATCTATACTTTTAATGCCATTCCGATCAAAATTCCACCAGTATTTTTCAAAGAGCTGGAGCAAATAATCCTAAAATTTGTATGGAATCAGAAGAGACCCTGAATCGTGAAGGAAATGTTGAAAAACAAAAATAAAACTGGGGTGTGGAGGCCAAGAAAACTGACCTACTCAGGTTAGCCCTTTAAACAGTCTCTCTCTCCTTTAATGATTGATTTTAACCTACAGATTCCTTATCTTATCAATGTTGACCCGAGTAGAAAGGGACAACTCTATGCCCCTACTCAGCAGGAAGAAGTTACAGAAGATGAGACCTTCCACCTTCAACAACCTTAAAGATTTAAGGGTCAAAATTGCTCAGGGGAAAATGTGGAGGCTGAGAAAATAAAGGCCATCCCACCTCAAGTTTAGCTGATGTGGGAAATAGAGGGAGAAGAAAATCATTAAAATTCCTCATCTAGGGGCGCCTGGGTGGCTCAGTGGGTTAAAGCCTCTGCCTTTGGCTCAGGTCATGATCTCAGGGTTCTGGGATCGAGCCCCGCATTGGGCTCTCTGCTCAGCAGGGAGCCTGCTTCTTCCTCTCTCTCTGCCCGCTTCTCTGCCTACTTGTGATCTCTGTCAAATAAATAAATCTTTAAAAAAAAATTCCTCATCTATTGACAAGCCCTTGAAACAGATAGGGTGGCTCTCCCCTGGGGACTTAACTGCTTCACCCTGAGATTTTGCTAAGGACAATCCTAGGCCAATTGACCTCCTACCCTGACAGGTCTGACCAGAATCCTGTAAGTCTATTTTAACAATTCCTTTAGGAAACTTTATCTCTAAACCTCCAAGATACTGTCAAGAATCATTCCCAAGTATATGACCCACTGATATACATCTAAAGGGTCTCACAGGAAGATTTTTATTATTGGTGATGAATAACCTTTTCCTCAGACAACAGCTAGGCCTCAAGGTCCTGGAGACCTCGCTTCCAAAATTCCTTAGAGACTTACATCATCCATAACCCCCTTTGTCCTCACCCACCTCTGAATCCACCCCTATTCTGCCTTTAAAAACTCTGACTATAATCTGCTTCAGGGTCCATGTCCCTACTCCACTGTGTCGGTATACTTGGGTCCAGGCCTAAGCTTGTCAAATAAACCCTCATGTGATTGCATCAGTGCTTCTCTCCTTGGTGGTCTCTCAGACGCAAAAACTCGGGCATAACAGGGTCATCACATTACCTAATTTCAAGCTGAACTACAAAGCTGTGATCACTAAGACAGCATGGCACTGGTATAGAAACAGATACATAGACCAGTGGAACAGAGTAGAGAGCCCAGATATGGACCCTCAACTCTATGGTCAAATAGTCTTTGACAAAACAGGAAAAAATATACAGTGGAAAAAAGACAGTCTCTTCAATAAATGGTGCTGGGAAAACTGGACAGCTGTATGTAGAAGAATGAAACTCAACCATTCTCTTACACCATACACAAAGATAAACTCAAAACAAATACACAGAAAGACTGATAGAAGAATAAGATGAGAGAATGGTTATAAGTCTTCAATATGGATGAGGAAACTTATTTCAGTTCTTCCTGGATTTATTTTGATACCTTTGTTAAAGGACTCAACTTTCTGGGTTTATTTTGATACCTTTGTTAAAGGACTCAAATTTCCAGAGATACGGGAGATTAAAACTTGTTTATATAAAGGGATAGTGTTTGTAGGGAAAAAGTGTGTGTGTGTGTGCGTGTGTGTGTGTGTGTGTCTGTGTGTGTGTGTGTATTGTATATCCTATATATACATACAATTGTATATATAGTATATATGCATATATATGTGTATATATATATATACACTATATGTATAAATGAAAAAGAAAAACAGGTATAAGTTTGAATAAATTCAAGTTAAAAACTCATTATGGAATATGTTCTATTAAACCTCTAGTTGTAATGGTAAGTAGGTTAAAAAAATTAAAAGAACAAGAATCATGAAAATGAATTTAAAAAAATATTATAAGGGTTTTAGGGCAATATTGGGAGCTTAATATTTTGTTTTCTTTGGCTGTCAGGGTTTTACAGTTTTATGGAGATCCTGAGATGGTTTTACTCTTATTTTTTGGCATGTCTTCTGGGCGGGGGGTGCTGCTGTATTGTTTTCCAGTCAATCTTTCTTCCTTCAAGTCACCCTGTGTACTATCAAGAGGCTGTGCTCTTTGGAAATTGGTTTTTCAAGCTTTTGTTCTCTAGAGGTTTTTATTCTTTGGCAGTTTTTTGCAGATTTTCAGAAAGAAAAATCTGTCTGCATCAGATCTCTGCATCAGAAAGAAATCTCAGACTATTCTTCTCTGGGTGGACCAGAACATATAGACTCCCCCACTGCAAAGTCCACTGTATAATGCAAACTTCCACAAGTGGTGCACCCCACAGCCACCACTGTCCCAATAGTGGCCCGAGGCCCCTGCTTGTCTCTGCACCCTATGCTACTAAAACTGTGAATGATATTGTCTGGGGAGTGCACTTTCAGTGGCTGCTTTATCTGGGACTACTGTATGGAGTCCAAGCACACATGGATGCACTCGGTCCCTCCAGTTGAGCAGGTCTCAGGTGGCTGCAGGTCAAGGGATCCTGACTGGGGGTTGCCCTGGATTCTCTCAAGTGCAGGCTGGGAGTGCTCAGACCACTTGACCAGTCTCAGAAGGCTCAGTCTCTATTGTCCTAGATACCATAAACCAGCACCCACACTGGGCTCTCTGAGATGCAAGCAGGGTGCATCCAGCCTGAGAGATTGGGTGAAAAGCAGAAAACCATGGACTCATGGACCATGGACTGGACACCCCACCTGACACTTTATGGACAGTTAGTACCCGGTGGTGTCAGTCCTGGGAACGTGGGCTAGGGACTAGGCCCATATTAGAGAATTCCACTAGTTTCTCATTAATATCTTTTGGTCTTTTGAGTGCTTTTTAAAATTTATTATTTTTATTAACATATAATGTATTATTTGTCCCAGGAGTACAGGTCTGTGAATCATCAGGCTTCCACACTTCACAACACTCACCATATAACATTCCTTCCCCAATGACATAACCCAACCACCCTTTCCACCACCCCCAGCAATCCTCAGTGTCTTTTGTAAGATTAAGAGTCTCTTATGGCTTATCTCTCTCCTGATCCCATCTTGTTTCATTTTTTCCTTCCCTACTCTCCAACAACACCCCCCTGCACCTTTCACATTTCTTTATATCAGGGATATCATATAATAATTGTCTTTCTCTGACTTATTTCACTCAGGATAAGTCCCTCTAATTTCATCCATGTCGTTGCAAATGACAAGATGTTATTTCTTTTGATGGATGCATAGTATTCCATTGTGTATATACACCACATCTTCTTTATCAATTCATTTGCTGGATATCTAAGTTCTTTCCATAGTTTGGCTATGGTGGACATTGCTGCTATAAACATTTGGGTGCAAAAACCCCTTTAGATCACTACATTTGTATCTTTAAGGTAAATACTCATTAGTATGATTTCTGGGTCACAAGGTAGCTCTATTTTCAACTTTATGAGGAACCTCCATGCTGTTTACCAGGGTGGTTGCACCAGCTTTCATTCCCATAGACAGTGTAGGAAGTTTCCCCTTTCTCCACATCCTCGCCAGCATCTGTCATTTCCTGACTTGTTAATTTTAGCCATTCTGACTGGTTTGAGGTGATATCTCATTGTGGTTTTGGTTTGTATTTCCCTGATGCTGAGTGATTTTGAACACCTTTTAATGGGTCCCTTGGCCATTTGGATGTCTGCTTTGCAGAAATGTCTGTTCATGTCCTCTGCCTATTTCTTGATTAGATTTTTTGTTCTTTGGGTATTGAGTTTGGTAAGTTCTTTATAGATTTTGGATACTAGCCCTTTATCTGATATATCATTCGTAAATATCTTCTCCTATTCTGTTAGTTGCCTTTTGGTTTTGTTGACTATTTCCTTTACTGTGCAAAAGCTTTTGATCTTGAAGAAGTCCCAATAGTTCATTTTTGCCCTTGCTTCCCTTGCCTTTGGCAATATTTCTAGGAAGAGGTTGCTGCAGCTGAGGTCAAAGAGGATGCTGCCGCTGAGGTCAAAAAGAATGCTGCCTGTGTTCCCCTCAGGGATTTTGATAGATTCCTGTCTCACATTGAGGTCTTTCATCCATTTTGAGTATATTTTGTGTGTGTGGTGTAAGGAAATGTTACAGTTTCATTCTGCATGTGGATGTCCAATTTTCCCAACATCATTTGTTGAAGAGACTTTATTTCCATTGGACATTCTTTCCTGCATTGTCAAAGATTAGTTGACCACAAACTTGAGGGTCTATTTCTGGGCTCTCTATTCTGTTCCATTGTTCTATGTGTCCGTTTTATGGCAGCACCATACTTTATTGATGATTACAGCTTTGTAATAGAGCTTGAAGTCTGGAATTGTGATACCACCAACTTTGGCATTCTTTTTCAACATTCCTCTGGCTATTTGGGGTCCATATATATTTTAGGATTATTTTTTCTATTTATTTGAAAAAAAGAAGGTATTTTAATAGGGTCTGCATTAAATGTGTAAATTGCTTTAGGTATCATAGACATTTTCACAATATTTGTTCTTCCAATCCATGAGCATAGAACATTTTTCCATTTCTTTGTGTCTTCCTCAATTTTTCCCGAGTATTTTATAGTTTTCTGAGTACAGATTCTTTGCCTCTTTGGTTAGGTTTATTCCTAGCTATCTTGGAGTTTTGGGTGCAATTGTAAGTGGGATTGACTTCTTAATCCCCCGCCCCTTTTTTTTTGTCTTACTGTTGGTGTATAGAAATGCAACTGAGGGACACCTGAGTGGCTCAGTGGGTTAAGCCTCTGCCTTCAGCTCAGGTCATGATCTCAGGGTCCTGAAATTTGGCTCCATGTTGAAGTCTTTACTCAGTGGGGAACCTGATTCCCACTTCACTTCTGCCTGCCTCTCTGTATACTTGTGATTTCTCTCTCTGTTAAATAAATAAACAAAAAAACAAAAAGTCTTTTTTAAAAAAAGAGAGAGAAATGAAAATGATTTCTCTGCATTGATTTTATATCCTGGCACTTTACTGAATTCCTGTATGAGTTCTAGCAGTTTTGCAGTGGAGTCTTTT
>NW_026739436.1:2170424-2171137 GCF_022355385.1 Mustela nigripes
GCGGACTCCCCATGAAGCTGGGAGCCTGATGCAGGACTTGATCCTGGGACTCCAGAATCAAAATCAGATTGATTGACTCAATACAGTCAGGGAGGACATTCCTCAGGAGTCACAGAATTCTGGTTGCCATGAGGGAGGAGTCTTTTACAAATTCTGGACTCTCACAGAAGGAGTCTGAAGCACGTGTATGGAAAGCAGAGGTCAGTTCTGGATTAGAAGCTCTTTCTGAGGGGAAATGAGTAGAAGCAGGGATTAACCGGGACTTGGGCTCTGCCTTATTCAGTTCAGGCTGCTGCAACAAATGATGACAGACTGGGTGGCTGAAACAGTAAAACATGTACTATTCCTTGCAGTTCTAGAGGCTGAGAAGTCCAAAAGCAAGATCCTGGGAGATCTGATATCTAGCAAGAGACTGCTTCATTATCTATAGATGCCCATATTTCTGATGTAGCCTTGCATGGCTGACAGCTGTCAGAACAATCTCTCAGGTCTTTTCTCAAAAGTGCTTTTATCTCATTCACAAGGGTTCCAATCTCATGACCTCATCACCTCTCAAAGCCCATACCTCCTGATGGCACTCCTTGAGGATCTGGGCTTCAACATCTGAATTGGGACAAGACACAAACATTCAGTCCATTAGCAAGTGTTGTCATGAGGACAGCATAGCTTATCAACTGGGTATCCCCAGGAATCCATGGGACTAGCAAAGCAGA
>NW_026739436.1:2171237-2174109 GCF_022355385.1 Mustela nigripes
ATGGACTGAATGTTTGTGTCTTGTCCCAATTCAGATGTTGAAGCCCAGATCCTCAAGGAGTGCCATCAGGAGGTATGGGCTTCAACATCTGAATTGGGACAAGACACAAACATTCAGTCCATTAGCAAGTGTTGTCATGAGGACAGCATAGCTTATCAACTGGGTATCCCCAGGAATCCATGGGACTAGCAAAGCAGAATCTGGGGGCGTCACTGGTAGGAAAGCAGGAGTTCCCCAAGAGAGAGTCCTCATAGCTTTCTACAGAGACAGCATGACCCTTGAGAAACAATAGTTTCTGTGCCTCATACAGCAGCCTTTATCTATGCCTGTCCTCCCTGCTGGATTCACAGCAAGCCTGCTTCTTTCTTTTCCAGTACAAATGGATTTCCACTCTCTGAATCCTGATGAATTTTTGCTCTTTTTCAGTTAGTAGGTTGTCCCTCATGATTCTGCATGTCTGGATTTGCAATCGTGGAAACTGCCAAAGGTCTAGGGACCTGCGTGGCAGAACCCGGCCTCTACCACTATTGCCCAAGGTAGGGACTCTGGTCCCTTGAGCGTCCTGTGCTGCTGTCAAAGGTCTGTGTGCATTGGCTTATTGTTTTTTTTTAAAAATGTAATTGCTTATACATGTGTTTGATCATGCTCAAGTGGCCTTTCTGTGGAAACAGTGGCCAAGCTACACCTAGAAGTCACTGAAGAAAGATCTAAGAACTCCTGGTTGGTATGAGGCTAGAGAGAGAAAGAGAGAAAAGAAATCTGCCTCTCTGCATTTTGCAAGTCCCTGTGCAAAATCCGTTGGCTCTGCACTCCCCACATGGAGATTCCAGGCAGGGAGGCCCTCCTGAGCCTCATCTCGCTGAGTTCCTCCTCCAGGAGCAATCCCTTGTTTGAGACCAGGGTTAGGGAAGGAAGAGCAGCAAAGCAGGGTCCAGAAGGAAGGACTGCAACAGACCATGGAGCACCAGAGGGCCAGGCTGGTACCTGCTCACTGTTGGGGTACAAATGGGATTAGCTCAGCAGGTATAGGGGTGCCCTTGGCCACTCTGGTGGGCTTTGCAGTGCCACAAACTCAGGAAGAAAAAAGGCTGGCTCAGGTGACTTATTTTTGCCTGGGAAGGAGCTGACAGCAATGGAAATAAACAAGTAGGGAATGATGTTGGAAAGTTGGAGGGTTTGTCCTTTATATCTCAGCTTTCTCTCCTATCTTCCCTTGCTCTGTAGTGTGTTCTCAAAGAAGTTTTTGGCATGATATTCCTGTTCACTGATTTACTCCTGAGCTGTGTCTTTTCTGCTATTCAGCTCATCTGGTGAATTCTTTTACTGTAAAAAGTATCTTGCCCTTGCAAGGGCAAGGGCAAGACCTGAGAAATCCCAGAGATTTCAGCTTGCCACCCAGAAGGAAACCAGGCTATTTGGAATGCTGGAATGGATTCAGAGTAGGGGAAATCATCTTGGATATCTGAGATCACCCCCACATTAAGCGGTCCCCTGGACACAAACCCAGACCTTGATACTGATTCTGAACCATGCTCTCAACTCAGACCCCTGTGATCCTCGCCACAGTGCTTTCAGATCAGTGCAGCCATGCCCATAGGCACAAACTCTTAAGCCTAGATTCTGTCCTGAGAGGTCTGTTCCCCAATGGCCTGGCTCCAAAGCCTCAGAGATTGGGGACAGTGAGGAATACCATAGGACTCACACTGCCACCCCGAAAGAAACCATGCCATTTGGAACTCCAGAAAGGGTTCAGAGGAACTGAAATCTGCATTCCTACCTCTGGACACCCCCATATTCAGCAGGCCCCTGGATTCAAACCTGGAGCTTGACACTCACCCTGAACCAATCCCTCGACTGCCCCCCCAGAAAGATGGACAGAGTGTTGGCAGATCGGGCTTGCCATGTGATGGGCCCTAACCATAACCTTTGGTTTGGTTCTCAGGATTCTGACCCCAAAGGCCTTGCAGTAGATGCCCTATAATTTGGGGACATCTGGGCAATCCCAAAGGACTCAGCCTTCTGCCCAGAAGGAAACTGTGCCATTTGGAACTGCGGAAAGGATTCAGAGGAGCAGAAATCTGCATGCTCAGCTGAGGACACACCCACATAGAGCTGACTCCTGGACACAAAGCCAGAGCCAAACACTCACCCTCACCTACACTGTCAACTCAGCCACCCAGACAGCTCTCCATGGGGTCTTCAGGTCAGTCCCGCCATGTCCCTGGTCCCTAACACTAACCCTTAGATGGGTTCTGTAATGATCTCCTCATTTCAGGTTATATGGTGGTTCTGCAGGACATTGTCCTGTTGTGGGGTCAAACACACTGAAGCATCCCGTGTGAAGTGGCAAACATGGTAAGGAAATGATGGCTGGGGAATCTGAGTGTGGAGACAGCATGTATTTGTGCTGCTATAACAAGCTGACTGTACTTTGAAATCACCACAAAGGAAATGACTCTTCCCAACATCCATGTTAGCACGACGACACGGAAGCAGAGAGGACATCAGACTTTGAGATGGAGGCCAAGCCCTCCCAGATCCAGGTTATCCAACATGGAGAGGACACATGTTAGCAAGAGACTCGTGGGAGGATTAAATCATGGGCCCCTGTATCTCAGGTGCAGTAGAAGCAGTGGATTTGGAATTCCAGTTTTCCACAACGTTCCACCACAAGCTGGTTAGAACTGTGCAAAAGCAGGAAGGGAAGCCCCAGTAAAGTGGACTGGGGATGCCAGAAGGGGAGGCTGGAAGGGGGCGCCTGGTGCTCAGTGCCCATTACAGACCCCACATTGCAATCCCCCACAGGAGAGACTCACCAATTCCAGGCCCCACAGGGGAAGCCGGAGGTTCATCTCCTGACTTTTTGTAGGAG
>NW_026739436.1:2177109-2188298 GCF_022355385.1 Mustela nigripes
TGGGAAGCAGGGAACTGTGGGTTAGTTAGGATGTGAGTGTGTTCTGGACATGAATGAGTGAAGGTTGTGTGTGTGGGAGGGAAAGTGAGTCTGTGCATGTCAGGACATGAGAGTGATAGAATGACTGTGTGTGTGTGTGGGGGGGGGCATTGACTGGTTTTGCTTCTAAGAGTGTGTGTTAATGTATGGGAGTAGCTAAATGAGTCTGAGTGTGGGGCAGTATTTAGAACCAGTGGTATGCCTGTTTGTGTGTGTGTGTGTGTATGTGTGTGTGTGTGTGTGGTGCATGCGCCTTTCCCCTGCGATTTACACTTCCTCCCAGCCACCTGGGCAAGAATAAATGTCATCTTTCTTACCTTCCCATCTCCCTCTGTCCCCACTCCAACAGTGCCTGCACAGGGCCTGAGCCCCATTCCCTCACTTTGTTTCTGGGGCTGAGAGGATTACTATTAGTCTAGGCCCCTTGCTAGGCCAATGGAGAGCACTGGCACTGGGGTTCAACAGAGTAATGGAACTCCGTGTTCCATGGAATGCTGTGTGTAGTGGATGTGTCTGAGGTCATCCACCAGGGAGCATCTCTGGAAGACCGACATTGCCCTCCACCAAACCTGGACACTGGACATGCCTGGCCCTAGCTCATCCCTCAGTTTGCTTGACCTATGTCATTTCTCCAGGGGAAACATGAGCCCTGTTACCTGGCCTTTGGATCATCCTCTCATTGCCCACTACCAACAGCCCCAGGGGAAGGAATTCTGCCTCCTGGAATGCACCCAGAGCTTGTGTGACCTAGCTCTCTGGGCAAGCATTCGGTCCCATCTTTTCATAGACTTGGGATGCCCAGGCAGAGTAGTAAGCACTGACAGGAAACCCACAAGTTAAGGCACCCCTCCAGCTCCTTTGTTTGAAGAATAGCATGTGCAAGTGTACACACAGTAAAATACATAAACATGGTTGACATCATTTTCCTACTATTCAATATTTTTTGGAGGCCTCAATTGACCCTGTGTTTCACCCATGCACCAGACTTTAGGTATTCCCAGTAGCGAGGAACTGGGCTGACCATTTGGCTCAATCTGAAGGTTTCAGACTGGTTCTGGTCAAGGGCAATGCTTTATATTCATCTCAGTATGTGGGAGGGATAGATACATAGACACAGACAGACAGACACCCATGCACACAGGCACAATTAAGGAGGCCAGTGTGTATCCTATATGGGCCATACGTAAGGTTCCCCTCTTGGGGAATGGTGGTCATTATCCCCTGCCCCCCTGCCCCTGACTGTGATTGCCCTACACTTCCTCCACCCACGTAGTAAATGTATCTGTGCATGCTGGTCAGGGTTCTTGGGGTAATTGTTGCAGGCACAGGAGACTGCCCATGGAGATGATAGGGAAAACTCTACTGATGAGCACAGAAAAGTGACGGGGTGACGTGGGAGCCATTTTGCCAGGGCATCCAGACATCTGTGTCAAGAGTAGCAAGAGGCACTCAGATGGGGACAAAAGTGAGGTGGTTGCTTGGAGACATGAGGGCAGGAGTTCATGAACAGGGAATGGCACTTCCACAAGTGCAATGGCTGAGCTGACTGCTTCTCTAGCTCAGCTCATTGACGCTGTGTTGTCCCGCCAGCCTCAAGTTTCCCCAGGCAGAACCAGTGTGACACTGCACTTGTCCAGTCTCTATGACTCACAGTGATGCCTTTTTGACCCGGTGTCACTGCCTCTGAGTATTCCTCTGAGCCTCCGTTTCTCCACTTGTGTAAAAGGCCAGTCCCACCAAGCCCTATGGAGCATGTTCAGAGCCCTGGCCCTGAGCGTCTCACCTACCTTCCTCTCAGTTCCCTCTCCTGGACCCTCCTCCTCATGTAGTACTGCAGGGGATTGGGCCACAGTTCATCCATGATGATCTGGCAAGCAAACAGGGCAGGGCTCAGATGCACATCCCAATCCGCTGGAGAACACAACTAGGTTCATGTGTGCTGTTTGTCACAGGGACCCACCTCTGTTATCCTGCTAGACCTGGCAAAGCAGTGGTTGGAGAACCAGATGAAGAAGTTAAGGCTGCTGTTGTGCTGTCTGTGGCTATAGGCCTCCTGTTCATAACCATGGTGTCACTGGATGGGAGTGGAATGAGATGGCTTGTACCCTGCAAGAAGATGGGTATGAGAGAAGGCTCTAGATTATGTATCAGGTTCAACACTGCTGCCTCCACCTGCTGCTGCCCATCCATGCAGAGGCTCCTTACCAGCAGCCATGAAGACAAACTCCTTCCCAACAACTTCATTGCTAAGTAGGAGTTCTTGGAAAAGAAGAGTAGGATCGTGGTGTGATCACGGGGAGATTCGAGTTTCTCCACCTGCCGGGTGGCAAAGTGGGGGAGAGAGGGTTTAAATTTCAGTCTAGCAGACGCTTTCCCTCCTTGCTTTGTGGAGGAATCACTTCTGTTACCTTCCCAACGCACAGGCTGGACTCCATCTCCCAGGCCAGAACGTTAAGTCCGTCATGGAGCCAAGTATGCCTTCATCTTGCTCACTGAGCATGGCTGACATAGGCTGATGTTTCAAAAACTGCTTTGGGTCAAGGACTCTCCGAGGGCTGCAGATCAGACGAGATCGGGCGCGTTCAGGGTGGTATGGCCGTAGACGAGGGCTGCAGATCAAAAAGCTAGAAAGAGCACATCTTGATGGCAGGTAGGCCCTGCAACCTGTTTCCTCCTACTGGGACCCACTCTTTCCTCACGACCTGTATCAGAGTTCCCTGGGTCTGCACACAGCTAGGTAGTCAGTTAGGTAGTGCCCTGCTGGGCACTAATATACAAAGCTGTGCATCCTTAGAGACATCCCTCCCCACCCACAGCCCCCTCCCCAGCACATCCTGGCCATGCCTCTGTCTGTTCTTCCCCTTCCTGCTTCTCCTGCAGCTCCTAGACTTCTTCCTCCTTCCGGCTCCCCTCCCTGGCCTCTTCCCTCTTGCCCTCCTCCGCCTCCGCCTCCACGTCCTCAGCCACCTGCTCTTCAAAATCCTCCTCTTTGGCCTCCTCAGCCTTAGCCCCTTCCTCCACAGAATCCCCCTCAGGCTCCTCTTCCTCCTTCAGTTGCTCATCCCCCTCCTTAGCCTCTTCCTCCACAGACTCTTCCTTGTCATCTTTCTCCCCTTCCTCCTTAACCTCCTCAGCAGCCTGCCCCTCTGCAGCCTCCTCCTCGTGTCCCTCCTCAGCCTCTTCAGGACATTCCACCACTTCAGTGTGCTTCCTTTCATCCTCTGCGCTCTCCTGGTCCTCTTGACCCTCGTCCCCCTCGTCTTCCTCTGCCCCAAGGTCAGGCGCGGCCACTGTGTCCTCCACCAAGACCACCAATTCCGCCCCCAGGCCGGCCTCGCCTCTGGCCTGCCGGGCCTCGGCTTCCCACACAGGCTCTGCCGCCATCGCCACCGCCACCGCCACTGCCACCGCCCCGGCCCCTACGGCCTGCAGCGCCCCCACTTCGCCCCCGGCACTGTGCTCCCTGAGGGCCCCCGCCTCCTCACCGCACCCTTCCCGGACCAAGGTGGTCCAGGATTCTGGGGCAGCCCCGTCTTCCCCGGACCCCGCCCCGCTCTCCATGTGGCCGTGGCCCTGAGCCCTGGAAGCGCTGGAGGGAAGGAGATGGAGGCGAGAGCACGTGGCTCTCCACACAGCCCTGGCAGCTAGGGCTCTGGCGCCGGGGAATGACGGCGGACAGCAGCCGGCCAACCGCGGGTGGGGGCCTGGGGGACGCGTGCGCACAAGGCCTAGGGGAAGCCGGCCACGCGCAGAGGTGGCAGAGGCACACATGCGGCTTGGGCCACGTGAGCCCACCTAAGCCACACCAAGATGATGGTTGTCCCCTAGGTTCAACCAGTGACACGGTGGTTGGCAGGACTGTCACTTGTCCCACCCTTTAACCCCATAGGAGCCGGCCTGGGAGTCCTACAATACGCCGTTTCCAGGGTGGCCTCAGGGTCCACCCAGGTGTCCCAGGCCCCACCGCCACTAACACCCCCATCCTGTGACCTCCTTCACCACGCTCTCCACCTGGTATTTGTATCCTGACAATGTGAAAGTGTCTCTTGCCTTTTCTGAACACAACCCTGGAAGACTAAGGACACCATATGCACCCACCCCCCACCGGGAACCCTGGTCAGGAGTGCATGGAAATCTTCAGTCCAGGCATTGCAGAATAGCGTCATTCTAGGAGACAGAGGTCAGAAGCTCTCTGCCTGTTTGGATCATGAGGGTTGGGGTGCAGGAAGTTCTACCACAGTTTCTCCCAGTCCATGTCCTTGTTTTCTCATCAGGTGCGGGTCAGAGAGTGCTTGATCCCTCTGTCTGCCTGTCCTTTCCTCATCCTCTCCTCTCTGCCTTCCCCTTTCTTGGTGTTTTTCTTCAAGAGCTCTTTCTCTGCACACTCTCTGGCCACAGGGTCTCTGGAAGATCAAGGCTTCAGGAAGAAAGATGAAGAAGCCTGTCTAGCAGCTCTTTTCCAGGAATTAAAAGCCCTCTTCCCTTCTGTGACTATCCATTATAATGTGACCATTATAATGTACTAGCGACTATAGGTCCCAGCAACCCCGATGCTTAAGGGTCATCAGGTTAGGGCCTTTCATTGGAATCAGTTCTGCAACAACATTGGACGCTGGCTTACATGTGACCAATGTACGTGTCCCAAGCTGGGTGTTCCACCCCCCATATTCAAAGCACACATGTGCACCCATGGACACAGAGTGTGTTTGGCATGGATGACAGAGGAAGGCATGCCTTTCACCAGCCAAGGGCTTACAGCAAAGTGAATCCAGATGTCCCTCTTGTGAGACAATTTCTGGGTGAACTCTGTATCCAAGCTGATGGGGCATGCTCTCTGCCAGCCAGGAGACTACAGTGTGCATCCTTTAGAAGGTCAGAGGGCAAGGAGCTGAGGCTGGCATCCAAGTGACAGGTAGCACATATGCATGTACCATCACTAATAGATCAGAGCATCTTGCATTTCAGTCTGGCAATGTGGTGAATGCCATAGGAAGGGGTTCCCAGCTCATCTGGCCTACAGAGGATAACACATCATCCATAGCCTTCCTGTCTGCAGGCCAGCCAGGTCAGACCATCAATGGAACAGCAGGCTGGGCCATCATGTTCTCAGTGCTGGCCACACATGTAGAGAAAAAAAAAAAACCCAAATTATGGCCTCGGGACAACAAAGTAGGCTTGGTTCATTTGGTCTGGAGCCAATGCAAGCTGGTCTCTCCCATTATTACAGGAACAGATGGGTTTCTTACACCACATTGTCTCAGTCGTCACATGTGGCATGTGGACACAGAGATATCTGTTATTGTTGTTTTGGGGGTTCTTCATCCTCTAGGTGTACCCAGCAAGCCCATACTGATTCTTGAGGTCACACCATTGTCTGTGCCCTCACACAGGTCTTTGGCTCTGTCTTCTGTATCAGCGGTGGAGGCATGGCTCTGTGCCATGGCTCCACTCCTAGGGCAGCTGGACCAATGTTATTGTGTGAACAGGGTTGTTGTCATTTCTTGTCTCCTCAGATCCAGCTGTGCAGAGTTCTGTCCGGCTGCATTCTAAGTACTAGAGGTGTTCAGTATAGCCATGTGCTTACACACCCATGTATTCAGACCAAGGTTTCTGTGTGTACCCACAGGTGCACATGTATGCAGTTGGATGTAACACCATGGTGGGAAAGAGTACACAGGCGTAGCCTTCCCAAAACACACACCCTCATATGGAAGCATAGCAAAGACGCCAATTCCATCCTGGATAGTGTCTTAATGTGTTTCTAGCAAAGTGGATTTCATATGCACCCCCATGGTCTTGGACTGTGGTTTCCATCTGTTCAGCCATCATGTGGATGGTATGCATGCCCACTTCCACTCCAAGGAGACATTCATGCAATGACAGACATCTGGCATTGCCCTGCTAGGGAAGGAATGTGAGAGGGGCCACAGGACATGAGGTGTGTAGTCTCAAACAGAGACATCATGGGAGACTGAGTCTAAACTGCACCTCCCTTGCCTCTTGTCCCTCTTGCCTCAACACAGGTACATTGGAGAATACGCAAGCATCATGGGCAGCCCATCCCATGGGCTTACCTGAGAGGCCACATTCACAGAAGCCTGTTTCTCTGGGCCCTCCAGTCCTGTAGCAAACCTCCATCTCCTGGCAGTTCTGGCCATTAAACCCTGAAGCTGGCAGTCCTCTTCAGGAGGGGCTCAGTCCGCTGCATATGTGTTTTCCTTGAAACTTCCTGGTGTTTTTTGCCATCTTGCTCAGCCTTGGGGACCCTGGGTCCCTGGGACTTTGGGAAAGTGCTGTGTCCATGTAAGGGCCTGAAGTATAGGGTCTTGCAGACATACTTTAGGATGGTGGTGACCGAATGAGAGATACTGCCACAGCTTCCCCTGGGAGAGACTGGCAGAGACACAGGCAGACCGTGAAAGGTGAATGTGGGCCTTAAGTGTCAGAGAATGTGTTGGTCTTAAGTCTAGAGAGAGATACAAACTCACTCCCAGAAAAGGAGAGGAAGACGGGGAAATGTGAACACAGCAGCTGTCTTCACTGGGGAAGATGGCATGCAGACTCTGGCCAATCCTGACCTCAACAAACTCTTCTCCCCAGAAAGCCCATCAACTCCCATAGGTCCAGGGGGAGACCACATCACTGCAACATACTAGCTACTATAGGTCCCAGCAACCCCAATGCTTAGGCGTGATCAGGTTAGGGCCTTTCATTGGAACCAGTTCTGCAATACCATTGGACCCTGGCTGTCCTGCCCCAGTGGGGTTGACAAAGGTTCCCTGCTCTGTGGACACTGAGTACTGCAGGGCAATGCTCATGAGCCACATCTCCTGGTTTGCACCATAAGACCCTGGGAGAAAACCCAATGTCCTTATGACATGATGAACAACTTAAGTCATCTACCTGTGGCATGTGTCTGAAGCTAAAGACCTCCTTCCAGGCCAAATTGGACATCCCCCAGTCAAGACAGCAGGGCCCATGTTCACAGGAGACAATGGGAGATGGTTTAGTGGCACCATCTGGCCTTTCCTCTTCCTTTTAAATCTCAGCAGGTCCTTCTTCAAAGCCCTGAGAAGTGAGTCACAGAGGGCTCCAGGGAAAGTGGGTGGGGTGAGTGTGCCACATTCTGAGGACCTCTGGGTCTTGATCCCAGCTGGCAGACTGCTGCAACATTCAGGATCCCTGGGACTTCACCTCCATCTCATCCACATGATGAATGCTAGGGACCGGCATGGGGGAGCTGTGAGGCTACCCTCTGGCTTAGGCATCAAGGAGACCAGAAGACATGACAATGGTCCAAGCAGTCCTCCCTTGGCCCATTGCTCTCCACCACCCTAAAATTCTCCCTGAGGGGCTGTATCAGATTCAAGATCCCTAACGTTGACCAACAGTGAGCTGACCTACTTATGTTCAGCCCTGAACCATGGAAGCAGCAGGGTTCCTTAGCCCAAAAGCCAAACTCTCCTCAACCTGCCCCTAGCTGCTGGGGCAGCAGGGAGGGAACACAGTTCTCTAAGGAAGTGAGGTCGGGACTACAAACAGCCTGAAATGTCAGAGTAACACCACAGGGACCACTGGGAGGCTCAGCCATGATCCATTTATGGGCAACAGAAAGAGATATGGGGCAAATATTGCAAGGTCTGAAGTCCAGCTGTGGTGCAGGGAGTGGGGAATGTGAAAGAAGGGTGAATTCAGGGTGAGCAGGGGGCAATCTCAGGGCTGGTGAGAGGTATTTCTGGGAAGTCCGTGTCACTAAAGGAGCAGCAAGCTGTGTGTCCCTCAGTGACATAGTGAACATGTGCCTGTGGGTCTAGCTCCTCTCCTTTCTGTCTTATCTGCCTAATACACAGGAAGTGGAGAAGACTGCCCCAAACAGGAGTAGAACAGATTTTGGGATGGCATTTCTCCTGAGAGGAGAGATCCCCACAGGACTTTTCCTCTGGAGAAGCGTACTGCTCATGGGGACTTCCTTACTCCTTGTGGCACTTGCAAGTACAATGTTTTAGCCTCTCTGTAACACAGATTGAGACCCCTAGGTTTTCCTACACCTGGGACCATTGTGCAAGCAGGTGGTGCACTTGACACACACCTGCCAGCTCCCACCCTTCCATCCTTGCCTTGGCCCCTGTGCATTTTGCAGTGAGAGGGGACACAGAACCCTGAGTAACCATGGAAAGCATACGAGGTCTGTGTGTCAGGTGGGACATGGCTGCACTATGCCACTGGCCCCTTTCTTCATAATCAGCAGAGCTGGAAATACTATAGTCCCTCTCCTTGGCTGACCAGGGCCTACCCATTCACTCATACACATGTGAGCCCATCCAAACGCTGGTCACACAACACACAAACTCACACACACACACACACACACAGTCCTCACACACATACTTACACTCTGTGTACACACACTTACACTCCCACGTTCTTGTAAACACACAGAGACATGGAAAAAGCACACATTTGGTCATTTGATCACCTACATATGATACCCACTAACATACACGATCTCTGAGACAAACGCATGGAGATGGGCATGTGCACACAAACACGTACACATTTATACCCTCACTGACGGGCACCTCTCACACACATATACACACATAAACACACATGTGCTCATGGAAACCCACTGAACACACTACACACTCATTGATACCAGTCTCAAGTATGCACACCAGCCCTCTCAATCACACAAAGCTGTGTGAAACACAGATTTCACACAGGGGATTTGTTGCAGGCATACACATTTCCCACTGCACAAAAAAACATATACAGCTACACCTGAGAACACACACACACACACACACACGCACACACAGAAAACATCCATAGCCACATTCACATAGGCATGCAAACTGCGCCCCACATACACTCCTGAGGATACAGAAACATATACAAAACACACCCTCTGCATCATTTAGGATTGCACACATAGCCATTCAAACACAAACAGACATGCACTCACATACACACTTACGTGTTCATTCAAAAACAGTAAATACACTACACACACTCTCTCATGTATTGCACTCAGGCATGCATCCCTATTCTTGCATGACACACAGCTATTCTTCCAAGCAGAAATACACAGACTATGCACACTATATCTGTGGCACAGGCACACACACAGTTGACACCACACACACACACACACACACACACACACACACACACACACCTTTGTGGGCCTGAGAACACAGACATTAAAAAAACCCCACAGTCTTTGACATAGGCCTATGGAACCATTCCCCACACAGATTGATATACACACACCCCTGATGATACAAAAGCATGTAAGAAAAACACATGATATCTCTCATATAGAATGCACACTTAACTGCTCAAGTACACACACACACACACACGCTCATACAAGCCAACACACACTCACTGCACACCTGAGATGTCTGGTGCTCAGGCATGCAACATACACACAGATGTGGCTTGTAAAACACAAAAACCACAATAAACTCACAGTCTTCCACACAGAGACATTCACAATTGTCCAGTCATACACAGACACACACACATGATTGTGAACACACAGAGAGGCCACACAAATACACACATTTGCTGATAGAGTTATGGATGTGTAACCATGCAAATATGTGTACCTGTGTTAATGAATAGTGTACAGAGTTATGCATGTGTAACCCATGAAAATACATGTACACATACATACAACACATAGATACGCACACACATACACCAAACACACACAGTCTCCAACATTGAGGTATCCACAGCTGGCAATAAACACACACACACACACACACACACACACACTACTCTGGATTCACCAAAGTTTTACTAATGTAGCCCCAACCGTGTTGCCATAGTAGGAGTTCTTGTGAAAGAAGAGCAGGATCTTGCAGCAATTTGGGGGGGCCTGAGTTCCTCCACCTGCCAGGTGGCAAAGTGGGAGAGACTGTTGAAATATCTGTCCAGCAGACCCATCCACTCCTGACTTCGGGGAGGATTCACTTCTGTTACTATTTCCTATCCCATTTCGCAGGCCAACTTCCATCTCCCAGCCCAGACCTTCAAATCAAGAAGCATGCCTTCTTGCTCACTGATCATGGCTGACATCTGGGGGTAGCTAACAAAGTGCTTTATGTCAAGGACTCTCTGAGGCTGGAGATGAAAAAGCTAGAACAACAAACATTACTATAGGTTCTGAGCATTCCCTATATGGGCCTGGACCAGAGATAGCAGTTCTGGCAAAGGCGGCCAACAGAAGCCAGATCCCTGGACCAATATCGCTTATGGTTTTAGTGGCATGGATGTACAGAGACAAGTGGATGCCTCAGGTGACCACTGAAAGAATGATGATGGGTGAGTACCCACTGAGTTGCATTGTTCAGTGGAGTTTGCAGAGGGGGAGTCTGTGTGTTCTGAGCTACCCAAAGAGGAGTAGACTGAGGCTTCTCTCTGAGGTGGAGGTCTGGGTGCAGTTTGCTTTCCACTAACCCTCCAAAAAGTATATTTAAAAAAAAGTTCCAGAGAACAAAAACCTCCAGAGACCTAAAGCCTGAAAAGCCAGTTTCCACAGAGCTCAGTCTCTTGAAAGGCAGAAAGATGATTCAACCCAAGCAAAACTGACTGAAAAAGAATGCAGCAGGCCCCTCCTCCAGAAGACAAGCCAAAAGAATGAGAGGACAACCATCACAGAGTCCTCATGAAATTTTAAAACCCCAATGTCAGGGGAAAACAGTATATTAAACTCCAGGTATTGCCCTTAATCCTGTATATCTCATAGATTCAACTTTTGGTTAATTGAATTCTTATCTTAAAAAAATTAACCTACTTATCATTACAACTAGAGGTTTAATACAACATATTCCATAATGAATTTTTAACTTGAACTTTTTTTCATACATATATCTCTGTTTCTTTTCCTTTTCTTTTTAAATATACATTTAGATATAAGCTTTAAGGTAATCAATTTTCCTTATTCAATACTAACCCTATATATAAGCCAGTTTTAATTTCTTTTTATCTCTGGAAACTTGAATCCTTTCACAAAGATAACAATATACACCCAGGAAGAATAAAAATAGCCTTCTTCACCCACATTGAGGGTTTATAAACACTTTCCCATCTTCTGTCAGCATTTCTGTGTATTTGTTTCTGTTTTTGTACTATATAAA
>NW_026739436.1:2208298-2223496 GCF_022355385.1 Mustela nigripes
TCTTTCTTTCTTTCTTGATTTTTTTTCTGGGACAGGAGCCTGCCACGTGGGTTTTCAGTCAGTCCTGTTCCCTGAGTTAAGTCGTCCCGCCCCCCTAAAGGGGGAGGGCTCTGAGTAAACTGGGTTTTTTCAGGCTTTTGTTCTCTGGCGGTTTTTATGTTTGTTCACTTTTTTTTTTTCCCCTCTCACCTTGACTGCTTTTGATGGTTTTTGTAGTTTCTGAGGAAAGCAAACTGCACCCTGACCCTGCATCCTCTGAGAGAAGCCTCAGTCTCGCCACAGAGCCCAAATAAGTCCCCCTTGGCTGCTGGCAGAGCAGGTTCCAAGTCATGGTCCCTGGGGATGCAGGATCTTTTGCTTTTACCCAAAACCATGGCAGCTGTGGGTGTGTGGGAGCTCCAGACTGCCTGAGAGGCCCCAAGCAGTGATCGCACACTGAGATTTTCCTGCTGGCCCGGGCTGGGAATGCCTGGTCTTTCTGGGACCGAGAGCACCCAGCTTGCACCCACCTCTTCCAGGGGAGGCTGTGGGTTGCACGAACGTCTCAGGCTCTGAGAACAGGGCGCAGGTTAGAAAGCACCAGTCTGGGCCTTCACGCACCTCTGTCAGGGGAGAGTTTGGGGCACACATCTTAGGCTCTGAAACAATGGCACAGTTCAAAGAGTGCTGGCTGCGCCTTTGTACTTCTCTCAGGGGAGGATGAGGGGTGCACTTATCTCAGGCTCTGTAGCAGGGCTCCTGTGCGTTCTGCCTTCTGGCGTGGCTCCCATCCCCTCACAGGAGCCAGAATCCTGAGCAGGAATGGCGGACTGATATAGGAAGATAAACAAAACAAAGATAAACAAAACATTGGAGGCTTAGGGTCCAAGATCTGGTTTCTCCACTGCACTCTCTCTGGCTCAGCACTAGGGGAGGCTATCCTGGGACTGGGGACTTAAGCCCCTGTCCCTAGCCACAGTGATTCCCACAATCCCCCCACCCCTATCAATTCTTTGCTCTTTTTTGAGTGCTTTCAACCAGACTCCAAGTTAATGGTGCTTCCCAGATGCAGGGCACTCTCAGATTGGGGTTTACTTTCCAACCGGTTGCCTCCGGTGGCTCCCTTCCCCTTTTGTTTATCTGCCTATATCAGTCCGCCATTCCTGCTCAGCTTTACCTGCCCACTGGCGTCTTCTGCCCCTGTAGAGATCCAGATATGTATAATTCTGATCTCAGGCTGATTTCATGGGTGGTCAGAGTTCTTTGGTAGGTAATCAGCTCACTTTAGGGTACAGGTTGAAAAGGCGCCTCCTCCTATTCCCTGCCATCTTGTCCCCCTACCTCCGGAGGGTTTTCAAATGGAGGTGTGAAATCATGAGGACACCACCACATTTCTAGCTCTGAATGACAAGTGAGTGGAAAATGGCCCTCTCGTCTAATTCTTCCTTCCAGAAGATGCAGGCTGCATCCAATATATGTATGGTAGGATACTGAAGGTGCTATGTCCCTGTAGCATAGACTAAAGTCAGTGGGGAATGCAAATTTCAGTGAACAGTAAGATTTTTGAAGGGAGAAGACTTCTAAGATGTATGTGTTTAAGCGAAGGGAACATGCCCTATCTTTACTTCTGAGAAAGAAATCTGTGGAGAAACATAACATTCACAGAAACTCTTGTTTCCTGAATGTAGAAGAGTTTTTGCAATATAACTGTGGAATCCTGTGGAAACTGTAGCAGGTTTAATTGTCTGAAAGGAGTTTGTGGAGAAAATAACTCTAGCCTATCCTTGCTTCCAGAAGACCATGACACTGTCACATATCATTCAGGTAGTAGAGGGAAGGTGCCAAGTCTAGGACACAAAAAAAGAAGTCCTTGAAGAATGCAAAATTCAGTGAGCAACAAGTTCCTGGAGAGAAGAAGCCTTCTAGCATGTATGTTTGTACATACCAGGAACATCCCCTATGGGTAATCCATGAAAATACCTGTAGAGAAAGCAAAATTACAGGAATCTCTTGTTTCCATAGACAGGAGTGCCTATTTTTATTTATAAAAGCTATTGTTTTATAATTTTATTTATTGTTTTATACTTTAAAATTCTTATTTTATTTTACTTTTTTTTCAGTGTTCCAAAATTAATTCTTTATGCATCACACCCAGTGCTAAATGCAATTCATGCCCTTTAAAATACCCACCTCCAGACTCAACCTACCCCCCAGAACCCCTTCCAAAACCCTCATTTATCTCTCACAGTCCACAGTCTCTCATGATTTGTCTCCCACTATGGAGTGTTTTGTAAGGCACATGTGGAAACATGAGGAAACCTCTTTCAGCTTAAACCCAGAAGCAAGCCCTTGGAAAAAGGAATTGTCAGCTACCTTCATGTTTTCCCACAAAAGCCACAATGTCCATTATTTCTCTGGTAGGATCTGGCAGGTGCCATGTCCCTGACAAATACCAAAAAGATGGTGAAGGATGCAATGTTCCCAAACAAAAGACCCTCAGGGGAAAATTCTTGAGCATGTATGCATTTTAGCAACTGGAATGTGCCTTATCTGTCTGCCTGAGCAAGAAGAATGTGGAGAACACAACATGAAAGGCACCTCTTCCTTCCTGAGTAAAAGCATTTTCCAGTGGCGGGGTGAAATCACATTTACCTCAAAAGGAAAAAAAAAAGATATGTGAGAATGGAAATCTCAACTAATTTTTCTATGAGGAAGATATAGACAATATCACATATATCTGGGATTGTAGAGGCAAGGTGCCACCCCACTGACCTGTAGAAACAAGCTTATGTAGAATGATACTGTGATGGAACAACAAGGTACACAGCATTCAAAAACCCCTTACATCGTGAATACAGAATATGTTTTCACATGGGTGGTTCAAATCATGAGAATAATATGTAGATTAAAATCTGAGCAAATATATATACTGTAAGGAATTAAATTCTCCACTTATCCTAGCTTGAAGAAGATAGAGGCAATATCAAATAGACACCGGGAGTACAGGAATGGTGCCATGTCCCTGAGGCATTAGAAAAAGACCATGGACAACACTACTTTCAGCAGACAACAATATCCTAAAACAGAGAGGTTTTAAGTCATATATGCATAACTGTAACTGGAAAGTGCCCTACTCTTTTCTCTGAGAAAAAAACATCCTGTAGAGAACAAAAGGTTTAAGTTATGCCTTCTGGCTTGAGAAAGGAAGCAGTTTTACATGTATGGGTGACATAATGAGTAAAATGAAAAGGTTTTAATTCTGAGAAACAAGCCTACATAGAATGGAATGTTCAGAGAGTCCTAGTTCCCAGAAGATAGAAGTGGCAGTATATGGCAGTAGCAATATCTCTGACTTGTAGAAATAATTCTGAGGAAAGGACACTCTCAGCAAAAAGAAAGAATTCTTCCAGAGAGAAGCTTTTTAGTGGGTAGGTGTTTAAGTAACACGAAAGTGCCCTAGCCCTCCCACTGAGCACTTCATCTGTGTCAAAAACATCCTTTAAGGAATCTCTGATTCCTGCAATAAAAGATATCTAAGGCACGTGGTGAATTGTGAGGAAACTTACCCAGGTTGCGCTCTGAGATAGGAGTCCATAGAAAATAGCATACTAAGCAAATTCTTCCTTCCAGAAGATAAACACAATACCATATATGTGTGTGAGCATATATGGAAGGGCACACATCCCTTACACTCTACTCCTTTTTTGTTTCCAGAAAAGAGTGCTAAGATCAAATCCGCAGGCAGTAGCATCAGAAAGTTCCAAGAAAAGAGCCCCAAATGGGGTAACAAGTAAGTACAGATGCAATGTGCAACCAACACCCAGTTTCCTCCAGGGAGAAGCCAGGGATGTATAGGAGTTTAAGTCACAGGAAAGTGCTCTAGTGCTCCCCAGAAAAACAAGTCCAGGGAGACCACAAGCCTGAAAGCGCATCTTGGGGGGTGTAGATAGAAATGTTTCCAAGTGGAGATGTGCAATCAGGAGAAACCCACCTCAGATTTAACACGTGGAAAAAAGTCTCTCTTGAATGGAACTGTCAAACAATTCCGGTTATTAGAACTTGGATCCATCTCAAATACATCTTGGGTGATATAGGGAAGGTGCCATGTCCGTGAGGAATATACCATAGACTGTGGAGAGTGCTTCTCTCAGTCCATAAGTTCTGAAAGGGAGAAGCCTTCTGGCACGTATGGCTTTCAGACATGGGGAAGGGCACTATGCTTCCTTATGACAAACTGTTCTGTGGAAAACTAAATGGCAAGTAACTTTTTGCTTATTGAAGAAGAAGTGTTTTCTGTGTTTGTGGTGGGAGAACGGGGAAAGGCCACGGATTGAACTCAAACACACAAGTCTGAGGACCATGGAATGCTCCACCAATTCTCACTTCCAGAAAAGAGATCAACTTCAAGTATATGGGTGGTAGTGCAGGGAAGGTGCCCTGACCCTGACACATTGACAGGAGTCTGTGTAGAATTCCACTTTCAGCCAACATCAAGGTACTTCAAGAGAGAATGTTTCAGTCTTCTGAAATCAAGAGGTGACCTGAACCTTGCTTCTCCACAGACTTCTTTCAGTTTCCATTGGATAGGACACTTTAACATTGATTAAATGCATACTTGTCAGATGTTTCTCCTTTGAGGACCCTGTGGTTTGCATAAAACTATGTCCCTTACCACAGAAATACTTCAAAGCATCAGGGGCATAACCCGTTCGGTACACAAACACACCTATACTTGATACCCTCTCTGTCTTTGGGAACCAGAGCAGGTGGCTATTCCATACTCCACAGACTCCTTCTCAGAGATAAATCTTTGTCAACCACCTTACGATTTGAAACATGCACTTAAAAATGTTCCACTATGCCAGATGCTGTAGATAGTCAAGAACACTTGGAACATGGCAGCCAAAAACCAAGGTTGTATTCTATGGTTACCCATATATCAAAATAAAAATAAACAATTAAAAAAAATGAAATAGAAAACCACCTCCCATAGAAGAACAAGAAATGACTGGAATATTTTGTTCACCCTAGACTTCTACTCACAGAGAGGGGTAGGGTGCTTGCTAGTTGCTTCACACATACACGTGGAAAGGCTTTGTTGTTGAATGATCTCTTGTTCCCTCAACCTTGCATGCTCCAGAGACTTGTTACCATGCATCAGGGAAATGACACCTGCCCGATCCTGCCAGATACATATTTGATATGGCCTATCCTTTGGAAACAAGTTTACCTTGAGAATAAAATTCCTCAGAAATTTGTTTTCTCAGAATTTCATCGGTTGTGGGGTCCTCATGATTCTACACAGCCATTTGAAAACATCTTTCAGACATTAGAGTTGACTTGAATGGTGTGTTCCTGCCTAATGCTTTCCCTCAGGGAAGGATAGGGCACTTTCCTGATTCTCCCACACATAGAAGGCAGAAGACTCTCCACAGATGTTTCTCCTTGTTATCTTGAAGTTGACCTTTTCCTCAGAGTGGTTTCTACACTTCAGGGACTCAGAACCTTGTGTATACTAGCTCATGGTGTATTCTATATGGCCTTCATCTGCTGAAAGGAGAACTAGTTGAGAGTTCCCTTCTCTGTACACTTGTCTCAGAGATCCAGCCGTGGCAGTATACTCAGGAATCCATCTGCCCATTGAAAACCCTGCATATCTTCAGGAGGAAAGCCATTCCCTATACATTGTACCCTCCTCAAACTCTTTTCACAGCAAGAAAGATCTGGCCTGCTCCTGACGCTGAAACACCTCCATGCTCCAAGTTTCCTCCCTTGAGGAGATTGTTGTTTGCCAAAAGTGGTATTCCCCAGAGACTTATTTCTATGTGGCAGGGACCTGATACCTTCTGTATCATAGCACGCAAGGATCTCCACTTGATCTCCCCTCTGGAAAAGAGAATTTGATGAGAATTCCATTCACCACAGCAGAGTGTGTCAAGGTTCCCTTGGCACTCATTTTCTGTTCTCCCACCCTTCCCACAGAGAAACACTTCTTCAAGGAGCACCATATCATCTGAAATGGGCATCTCCATAGACCACTTTCTCAGTGGAGTATGGTGTTTGTTCTTGTATGTGAAACCCGTGCATGCTCAAATTCTTGTCCCCTTTGTCCAATGTCCTTTGAGGAATTTGCTGGGTGTGTGTAGCACTCTCCAATGATGAGGATCTATTGCCAAGACTATGGCATGTTCTATATCTTCTCAAACAGACACTGGACATCATCTCCATGTTCTGGTAACAAGCATTATTGGACCATCCCATTCCCCACAGAATTGTCTCTCGATATTCCATCTGTGGCACTTTCCTCTAGAATGTATATAACTCTTCTGTCTGCAGAAAGCATGATGTTACTGAAGCGTTATGATCTCCCCAGACTGATTTTCATGGTAAGGAGACAGTGTGCTTTCCTGTTGCTGCCCCCACATATGTGCCTGAGGACTTCTCCCATGAGTAATTCTGTTGTTGGTGAATGTTGCCTTCTGCACGGACATTATGCATGTTCTGAAAGACCATCCTTCTGTCATGTAGCTCCATTGAATTGGATTTTGTATCTGTCTTCTGGCAACAAGAAGGTGCTACAGTATTCCTTTCTAAAACTTGCTTCTAGAGTTGGGGGAATGGTGGTTTCCTCAAGATTCTGCATGTGATTTGGAAAAGGTTTTTATTTTAACCATGTTAAGGGTTTTCATCAATGCTGTGTTCTCCACACCCACTGTCTCAGAGGGAAGCATAGGGAGCATTCCCTAGTGCTTACAAACACACATGCTGGAAGACTTCTGCCTTGGTGCTTCTTGTTCACTCAAAATTCTATTCTCCACTTCTGTCTGTCCTTGAGGCACATGGCACATTCCCTCAACTATCATACCCATCTCTGAGAGAGCATCTCTCCTCTTGAAGACAGTATGTGTGGACAATTCCCCCAACCAATTATTCACTTCTCAAAGTGAAATTGGTGCCAGTATCCTGCTGACTGTGCCTGAACCTCAGAGAACATTTCAGGTTCAAAAAGCAGAGATTCCTTGAAAGATATTTGTCACACAGACCTCATTCTCACAGGGAAGGTTAGGGCACATTACTATTCTTAAACACCTGTGTACTCAAATGCATCCCACTTGCAGAATGTGCTCACTGAAATGTGACTTCTCCACAGACCTTTGCTTCAGCGTCACAGACATGACCCCTTCCCTCAATTATCACACTTAAATTTGATCTGTTTTCTGTCATCTGGAACCAGAAGGTATTGATATGTCCATGTTCCACAAACCTGTATCTCAGAGTTTTAAAGAGTGGTGAGCTTCCTGAGGATTACCCCACGTATCTTTGAATACGCCTTTGGCTTCAGGATGGAAGGGATTACTGGATGGCTTTCTCCTGCACACCCTCCTGCTCACACAAAGGAGAATGTATTAGTTTTCATGGGTGCACACCAGGAAGGAATCTCCTTTGAAAATTCTTGGGATCAATGAGGAATTCATTCTCCACAGACTTGTCTCCCCTTGGGTGGCCCATGGAATCTTCCACATATTATCACACATACATTTGACACCGCCTCTATCTTCTGGAGACAGGAACGGCTGGAGAACTGCTTCTTCCCAAACTCAGTCCTCAGAGCCAGCTCAGGCGATTTGCCCATGATTCCACACCTCCAGGTGAGAATTTTTACATGTTCTGAAGGCAATAGGTGACTTGAACTTTGGGTTTTCCACAGACTTCTCTTGCCATTGGAGAGGTCATTTTCACCTTCCTTAAATAGATAGACACAAGATGCTTCTTCTTGGAGAATTCCTGTGGTTCCCATAAAGATGCCCTCACCACAGAATTACTTCTACATATCAGGGACACAACCATTCCATATTTGAACACACCTATACTTGATATCCTCTCTGTCTTCTAGGGACCAGTGCAGCTTGGAAATTCTGTACTCCATAGACCTCTTTCTCAGAGTTAATCATTGACATTTTCCAGATTTCAAATGTGCACTTAAAAGTGTTCTGATCTTCCAGATGCTGTATAATGTCAAGGAGCCTTGGAACATGACAGCCAGAAAGTAAGGATGTATTTTATGGCGCCCCACATAACACAATAAAAATAAACAATCCAAAAAAAATAAATAAATGAAATAGAAAAGCACCTCCATCCAGGGAACAAGACATGACTGGAGTGTCTTGTTCTCCCTAGGCTTGTTCTCACAGAGATAGGTAGGGCACTTGCTTGTTTCTTCAACACACAACTATGGCAAGGCTTTGCCATTGAGGTACATTTTGTTTCCTCAATCTTGTGTGCTCCAGGGACTTGTTTCCATGCATCAGGGAAATGACACCTGACTAACCTGCCAGACACATATTCTATATCTCCTATCATTGGAAACAAGATGCGTTGAGAATTTCATTTCCCAGAGATTTGTTTTCTCAGTGTTTCATCAGTTGTGGGTTCCTCATGATTCCATACAGCTATTTGAAAACCTTTCTGTCTTCAGGACATCAGAGTTGATATGAATGGTGTGTTTGCTGCTGACTGCTGTCTTAGAGGGAAGGATAGGGAACTTTCCTGATTCTTCCACAATACAAGACAGAGGGATCTCCACTGAAATTTCTCATTGTTTTCTCAAAGTTGCCTTCTCCTCAGAGTGGTTTTTGCACCTCAGGGACTCAGAATATTCCTCTTGCCAGTGCATGTGTATGGGACATGAGCTGCATCTGCTAAAAGGAGAATTTGTTGAGGGTTATATTCTCAATAGACTTCTTTCAGAGATCCAGCTGTGGGGGTATACTCAGGAATCCATTTAAAAATCTGCCTATCTTCAGGAAGAAAGCTCTTCTCTAATCATTGTACCCTCCTCAGACTTGTTTTGCAGCGGGAAAGATGGGACCTGTTCCAGCCGCTGAAACAGCTCCATGCTCCACGGTTCCTCCCTTGAAGACATGGGTTGTTTGCTGATAGTGGCAATCCCCACAGACATATTTCTATGTGTCAGGGACCTGACACCTTCCGTATTCTAGCATGCAAGGATTTGCTCTCGATCTTCCCTCTGGAAAACAGAATTCACAGGGAGTTCTATTTACCACAGAGGAGCATGTCAAGGTTCCCTTGCACTCATTTCCTCTTCTCCCACACTTGCATGGAAAAACACTTCTTCTTCAAGGAGCACACTTGTCGGTGTTACGCCTCTAAGATGGCAGCAGTTGTGCCCCTAAAATGGCACCGGCTACATAGCCCGAGCAGCACGGACAGCCTGAAAAACATCCGCCCTGGCCACACGTGGCCTCCTACTCATCACATGAACACTGCATGCCACCACTGCCTATGAGCCCCAGATACCTCCTGTTCACGTGAACACCCCTGTGATTGGCTGTTATGCCCTATATAAGGCAAGGGAACTTCCCCGCAAGGGGAGGAGAAAGATCGACCAGTAAATAAACAAGAGCTTGTGCATAGACCTGTGTGTGTGTTGCATCATCTCTGCGGGCAGGGAGAGCTCAACACACACTGTCACCTGAACTGGGGCTCTCCACAGACCACTTTCTCAGTGGAAGTATAGTGTCAGTTCCTGTTCCTGAAACCCATGCAAGATCAAAGGTTTGACCCTGAGCAATTTGTTAGCTGTGTGTAGCACTCTCCAAGCAGGTAAATCTATTACTGATGACCACAGCACTTTCCATATAATCTCAAACATAGAATCTCAAAATAAGCACAGTCTCCATGTTTTGGTAACAAGCATTATTAGACCATTGCTTTCTCCATAGACTTGTTTCTAGGTATTCCATCTGTGGTGCTTTCCTCTAGATTGCACATGTCCATTGTAAACACTTGTGTCTGCACCAAGCATGATGTTCTGAAGCATTGTGGTTTCCCTAGATTGGTTTTCAGGGCAAGGAGAGGGCCACACAAGTGAGCCCAAAGGCTTCTCCCATGAGGAATCTTGGTGTTGGTGGAATGTTGCCTTCTGCATGGACTTGATTATGCCCAATTCAAATGACCATCCTTCCATGATCTAGCTCCCTTGGATTGGATATTGTGTCTCTCTTCTGGCATTCAATAGGTACCTGAGTGCTCCCTCCTAAAATGTGTGTCTAGACTTGAGTGAATGGTGGTTTCCTCATGGCTCTGTCTTTGCATTTGAAATAGGCTTCTATTTTCACCATGTAAAGTATTGCCTCAATGCTCTCCACAAACGCTGTCTCTGAGAGATGCATAGAAACATTCTCTGGTGCTTGCAAACACTCATGCTGGAGGACTTCTAACTTGATGCTCCTTGTTTGCTCAAAGTTGCCAATTCCACAGACTTCTTTCTGCCCTTGAGGGACATGCACCTTACTTCTACTATCATGCACATCTCTGAGAGGGTGTCTCTCCTATGGAAGCCAGCATGCATGGAGAATTCCTTCTGCCACTAATTCATTTCTCGCAGGTTAATAGGTGCCAGTTTCCTCCTGAAGCTACCCAAGCCTCAGAGAATGTTTCCATTTCAGGAAGCAGAGATTCCTGTAAGGCACTGCCACACAGACTTTTTTCTCAAGGGGAAGGTTAGGGCACTTTCCTTTTTCCTAAGCACCTGCATGCTCAAAGGTTTCACACTTGCAGAAATGTGCTTGCTTAATGTTGCCTTCTCCACAGACATTTGCCTAAGCATCAGACATGGCCCTTTCCCTCAACTAATACACCTCTCTTGGATCTGTGTTCTGTCATATGGAACAAGAAGGAGTTGAGGCGTGCATGTTCCACAGACCTATATCTCAGAGTTTAAATGGGTTATGCTTCCTGAAGATTCCCCCAATGTCTTTGAATATGCTTTTGTCTTCAGGAAGGAATGGATTACTGAATTGCTTATCTTGTACACCCTCCTGCTCAAATGAAGGAGAAGGTATTTGTTTCCACAGGTACTTACCAGACAGGCTTCTCCTTTGAAGATCTTGGAGGTCAATGAAGAATGAGCTCTCCACAGATTTTTTTCCCCTTGGATAGGTCATGACACCATCCATATATTACCACACATACATTTGATACCACCTCTATCTTCTGGAAACAAGAATGGTTGGAGAACTCCCTTCTTCCAAAAATCAGTCCTCACAGTCAAAGTTCAAGCAATTTGCCTATGATTCCACACCTCCAAGAGGGAACATTTCAGTCTTCTGAAAGCAAGAGGTGACTTGAACCTTGTGTTCTCCACAGACTTCTCCCTCTAGCTGTCATAGAGGCCAACTTCGCATTGCCTAAATGCAGGCATCCCAGTTGCTTACTCCTTGGGGGATCCTGTTGTTCACATACAGATGCCCTCATCACAGAATTACTTCTACACGTCAGAGGTACTACCCTTCTGTGTTCGAACACACCTATACTTGATATCCCCTCTGTCTTTTGGGGACCAAAGCGAGTTCCCTATTTTGTACCCCACAGACTCCTTTCTCAGAGTTAATTTTGAACTCTGTATTACATACATGCACATAAAAATGCTCCGATCAGCCAGATGCTGTATAATGTTAAGAAGTCTTGGAACACTTCAGCCAGAAACTACGGATGTATTTTTGGGTGTCCCCTATAACACAATAAAAAAAATCCAAAAATAAAATGAAATAGAAAACAACCTCCCTCCAGAGGACAAGACATGACTAGAAATGTTTTGTTCTCCCTAAGTTTGTTTTCACAGGGAACAGTAGGCACTTGCTTGTTGCTTCAAGACATACATGGGGCAAAGGTTGGCATTTGAAGGATAATTTTTCCCTCAACATTGCATGCTCCAGAGACTTATTTCCATGCACCAGGGAAATGAGACCTGCCCCATCCTGCCCGACACATAATTGAAATCACCTCTCCTTTGGAAACAAGTATACATTGAAATTTCCCTTCCTTGGAGATTTACATTTCTGAGTTTCTCAGTTGCAGATTCCTCCTGATTCCACACAGCTATTATTTATTTTATTATTACTTTTTTATCCTTTACTTTTTAAAAATTTCTTTTATTGTTTCAAAATTTATTGTTTATGTAACACACCCAGTGCTCCATGAAATATGTGCCCTTCATAATAACCACCACCAGGCTCACACATACTCCCACCCCTCTTCCCTAAAACACTCTCAGATTGTTTCTTGAGTCCACAGTCTTTTATGGTTTGTCTCCTCCTCTAATTTCCTGGAACTCCTTTCTCCTCTCCAGCTCCCCATGTCCTCCATGTTATTCCATATGCTCCACATGTAAGCAAAACCATATGATAACTGTCTCTCTCTGCTTGACTTATTATACTCAGCATAATATCTTCTAGTCCCATCAATGTTGATATCAAAGTTTGGTATTCATCCTTTCCGATGGAATAATACTCCATAGTATATATGAACCACATCTTCCTTATGCATTCATCCATTGAAGGGCATCTTGGTTCTTTCCAGTTTGGCGACTGTGGCCATTGCTGCTATGAACATTGGGGTACAGATGGCCCTTTTTTCACATCTATATTTTTGGGGAAAATACCCAGTAGTGCAATTGCAGGTCATAGGGAAGCTCTATTGCTAATTTCTTAAGAATCTCCACACTGTTTTCCAAAGTGGCTGCACCAACTTGATTCCCACCAACAGTTTAAGAAGAATACCCTTTCTCCATATCCTCTTCAACACACGTTGTTTACTGTCTTGTTAATTTTGGCCATTCTAATGGCCAAAGGTGGTATCTCAATGTAGTTTTTGATTTGAATCTCCCTGATGGCCAGTGATGATGAACATTTTTTCACATGTCTATTAGCCATTTGTATGTCTTAATTGGTCTGTTCATGTCTTCTGCCCATTTTTTGACATAGTTATCTGTTTTGTGTGTACTGACTTTGAGGAGTTCCTTATAGATCTTGGATATCAGCCCTTGGTCTGTATTGTCATTTGAATACAGACCATTCCATGGGTTGCCTCTTTGTTTTGTTGACAGTTCCCTTTGTTGCGCCGAAGGTTTTGATCTTGACAATGTACCAAAACTTCATTTTCACTTTTGATTCCTTTGCCTTTGGAGACATATCTTGAAAGAAATTGCTGTGGCCAATGTTGAAGGTGTTACTGCCTATATTCTCCTCTAGAATTCTGATGGATTTCTGCCTCATGTTGATGTCTTTTATTTATTTCAAATTTATCTTTGTGTATGGTGTAAGAGAATTGTCAAGTTTTATTATTATACACAGAGCTTCCAATTTTCCCAACACCATTTATTGAAGAGACTATCCTTTTTCCACTGTATATTTGTTCCTGCTTTGTCAAAGGTTATTTGACCATAGAGTTGAGGGTCCATATCTGGACTCTCTACTCTGTTCCACTGGTCTATGTGTCTGTTTTTATGCCAATACCATTATGTCTTGGTAATCACAGCTTTGTATAGTAAATCTTGAAATCAGGCAACATGATGCCCTTTTATGTTTTTCTTTTTCAACATTTCCTTAGCAATTTGGTGTCTCTTCTGATTCCATAAAAATTTTAGGGCTGTTTGCTCCAGCTCTTTGAAATGTACCACTGGAATTTTGATTAGAGTGGCGCTGGAATTATAGATTGCCTTGGGCAGTTTAGATATTTTAACAACGTTACTTTCTAATCCATATGCATGGAATGGTCTTCCATCTTTTTGTGTCTCCTTCAGTTTCTTTCATGAGTGTTCTGTAGTTTCTCGAGTACAGATACTTTGCCTCGTTGGTTAGGTGTATTCCTAGGTATCTTATTGTTCTTGGTGCTACAGTAAAGTGGATTGATTCTCTAATTTCCCTTTCTGTATTTTCATTGTTAGTGTATAGGAAAGCAACTTATTTCTGTACATTGATTTTGTATCCTGCCACACTACTGAATTGCTGTATGAGTTCTAGTAGTTTGGAGGTGGATTCTTTGGGTTTTCCATATAAAGTATCATGTGATTCGCTCAGAGATAGTTTGACTTATTCATTATCATTTTGAACACCTTTTATTTCTCTCTGTGGTCTGATTGCTGCTGCTAGGACTCCTAATACTATGTTGAACAAGAGTGGTGAGAGTAGGCATCCATGTTGTGTTCCTGATCTCAAAGGGAAGTGTGTCCTGATCTCAAAGAAAGGATGCTATTCGCTGTGGGTTTTTCATAAGTAGATTTTATGAAGTTGAGGAATGTTCCCTCTAGCCTATACTTTGAAGTGTTTTAATCAGAAATGGATGCCGTATCTTGTCAAATGCTTTTTCTGCATCACTTGGTTCTTCTCTCTTCTCTTTTTGATTTGTTCTATCACATCGATCGATCTGCAAATGTTGAGCCATGATTGCAACCCAGGGTAAATCCCACCCGGTCATGGTGCATAATAGTTTTACATACAGTTGGATCTTATTAGCTACGATCTTGTTGAGAATCTTAGCATCCAAATTCATTAGGGATATTGGTCTGAAATTCTACTTTTTTTTGGTGGGGTCCTTGCCTGGTTTGGAGATCAGGGTAATGCTGGTTCATAAAAAGAGTCTGGGGTGCCTTGGTGGCTCAGAGGGTTAAACCTTTACCTTCAGCTCAGGAAACGATCTGAGGGTCCTGGGATCAAGTCCTACATCTGGCTCTCTAATCAGCAGGGCACCTGCTTGCCCCTCTTTGCCTGCCTCTCTACCTACGTGTGATTTATTTCTCTCTGTCAAATAAAGAAATAATTTTTTTTTTTAAAAGAGTCTAGAAGTTTTCCTTCTGCTTCCATTTTTTGGAAACAGCTTCAGGAGAATAGGTATTACTTCTTTGAAAGTTTGGTAGAATTCCCCAGGGATCTGTCAGGTCCCGGGTTCTTGCTTTTTGGGAGGATTTGATCACTGCTTCAAACTCATTATTAGATATTTGTCATTCAGGTTATCAATTTCTTCCTGATTCAGTTTTGAAAGTTTATAGTTTTTCAGGATTGCATCCACTTTATCTAGGTTGCTTAACTTATTGGCATATAACTGTTAATTTTGGATGGTTGCTTCTATTTCCTTTTTGTTAGTTGTGATCTCTCCTTTTTCAATCATAATTTTAGGAATTTGGGTCTTTTCTCTTTTATTTTGGATTATTTTGGCCAATGGTTTATTGATCTTATTGATTCTTTCAAAAAAAAAGCTTCTAAATTTCATTGATGTCTTCTACTGTATCTCTAGTTTCTATCTCATTGATCTCTGCTCTACTCTTGATTATTTCCCTTCTTGTGTGTAGGGTTGGCTTAATTTATTGTTGATTCTCCAGTTCTTCAAGGTGTAGAGACAGCTGGTGTTTTCTGGATTTTT
>NW_026739436.1:2226496-2231645 GCF_022355385.1 Mustela nigripes
CCTTTGAAAATGCTTTTCCCTTCTGAGAGGAAGTGATGACTGGATCCCTTTGTCCTGCACACCCTCCTGCTCAAACAAAGGGGAACATATTCGTTTCCATGGGCACACACCAGGCAGGTGTCTCCTTTGAAGATTCTTGGACAACATGGAGGAATGCATTCTCCACAGACTTTGTTGCCCTCGAATGGACCATGGCATCTTCCCTAGATTACCACACATACATTAGATACTGCCTCTCTCTTCTGGAAACAGGAATGATTGGAGTCCTCCCTCCTTGCAAACCTGGTGCTCAGAGTCAAAGCTCAGGGTATGCCCATGATTTCACACTTGCAGGTGAGAAAGTTCCAGTCTCCTAAAAGCTAGAGGTGACTTGAACCTTGTGTTCTCCAAAGACTTCTTTGATGTGCCATCAGATAGGCCATCTTTGCGTTGCTGAAAGTGATACATGCTGGACGCTTCTCCTGGAGGATTCTGTGGTTCATGTCAACATGCTCTCATCACAGAATCACTTCTATGTGTCAGGGACCCAACCCTTTCGTATTCACACACACCTATCCTTGATATCTGTCTTCTGGGGACCAGAGTAGCTTGAACATTCTGTACTCCACAGACCCCTTTCTTAGGCTTAATCTTTGGCATTTACCTCTGGATTCCAAACGTGCCCTGAAATATGCTCTGATCTGCCAAATGCTGTAGAATGTGAAGGGAACTCTCAGAACATGAAAGCAAGAAACTAAGGATGCATTTTATGGTGCCCCACATTACACAATAAAAATCAACAATCCAAATAAATGAAATAGAAAACCACATCCTCCCTTAGACCAAGACATGACTGGAATGTTTTGTTCTCTGTAGGCTTGTTTTCAGAGGATCAGTGGGATACTTGCTTGTTGTTTCAACACATACATATGGCAAGGTTTTGCCATTGAAGGATATGTTGTTCCCTCAACCTTGGGTGTTCCAGAGACTTGTTTCCATGCATCAGGGAAATGACACCTACCCAATCCTGCCAGACATATATTTTATATCGCCTTCTCTTTGGAAAGAAGTATACTTGGGTAATTCCATTTTTCAGAGATTTAGTTTCTCAGAGTTTCATCAGTTGCATTTTCCTCATGAATCCACACAGATGTCTGAAAGACATCTGTCTTTCAGATGTCAGAGTTCACTTGAATCCTGTGTTCCCCGCCGACTGCTTTCTGAGATGGAAGGATAGGGCCCTTTCCTGATTCTTCCACATATACAAGACACGGGGCTCTCCATGGAACATTCTCGTTGATTCCTCAAAGTTGCATTCTCCTCAGTCTGGTTTCTACATCAAGAAATTGCTTGAATGCTCCTTCCTAAATCTTGTGTCTATGGTATGGGGAAAGGTAGTATTATTTTATTCTGTATCTGCATCTGAAAAGGCTTCTATTTTCCCCATGGAAGACATTGCTTCCATGCTGTGTTTTCCACACACGCTTTTTCAGAGGGATGCGTAGGGAACATTCTTAGGAGCTTTCAAACACACATGCTGGAAGGTGTCTTGCTTGATGCTCCTTCTTCTATATTATTACATTTTTCATAGAGTTCTTTCTGACCTTGAGGCACATGGCACTTTCCCTCACCTCTCTTGCACATCTCTGATAGGCTACCTGTCCTCTTGATGCCAGCATACGTGCAGAATTCCCTCAGCTTCTGGTTCATTTCTCATAGTGAAATAAGCACTAGTTTCCTCCTGACTCTACCTGAGCCTCAGAGAGGTCTTCCATTTTAGGAAGCAGAGGTTCCTTGAAGGCTGTTTGCCACAGAGACTTCTTAATCCCAGGGAATGTTTGGGCACTTTCTCATTTCTGAAGCACTTACATGCTCAAAGGCTTCCCTCTTGCAGATTGTTCACCGAGCATTGCCTTCTCCATAGACTTTTGTCTAAGCATCCCAGACATGGCCCCTTCCCTCAATTACCACATCTCGACTGGACCTATCTTCAGTCATCTGGAACCAGAAGGAGATGAGACATCCAGGTTCCATGAACCTGTTTCTTAGTCTTGAAGTGTAATGCATTTCCTGAGTATTCCCCCAGGTGCCCTTGAAAATGCTTCTCTCTTCCAGGAGGAAGATATTACTGTATCGCTTTGTTCTGCACACCCTCCTGCTCAAAAGAAGCAGGAGGTGTTTGTTTCCATGGGCACAACCATGCAGGTGGCTCCTTTGAAGATTCATGGAAGTAAATGAAGACTGTGAGTGCCATAGACTTGTTTATCCTCAGAGGGGCCTTGGCACTTTCCCTAAATTACTAAACACATACATTTGATACAATCTCAATTTTCTGTATATAAGATCTGTCGACCTCGCCAGCAAGAATGACCAGGAGACCTCAGTGAAGCAAGCTTTATTTCTGGGTAGCTGTTGGGATCTCCCCTCTCACAGCCTGTGCATGTGTATATATACCAAAGTTGTACAACCAATCACTTGCAGCCACATAGATACAAGAGGCATTTTGGGCTACTTCCTTAATCCTCAGTTCCGCCTACTGGCTCGCATCCAGCCACCATTTTAATGGCGTGTTTACTTTCGGGCACCGACATCTCCCCCTTTTCTTTTATATTAGGCATGCAAGGCAGGAGATCGTGACTGTCTTAGGTTGTCATTTGCCATGAACATGCTTACCCATCATCGGATAATTCCCCCTGGTTGGAGAACTCCGGGCTTAGGTTGCAATGCGTATGCAGCCAATCTTATCCATCATTGACTACTGATCTAGCGCTGCCAGCCAGATTTGGGGAAATGTACCAGCTTCCAGTGCCATGCAAGCTTGTACTAGCGCCAACTGTTGTCTACATTGTTGTTTACATAATGATGTAAAACAGCGGAACATAAGGATCAAGTTCAGGAGTAGTCCAATTAATAGTGCACCCATACCGGCCCACTCTTTAGCAAACGAGAGTGATTGGTACCCAATCCCGTAATGGAGCTCTGTCAATCTTAGTTGCATTAATAGTGAATATTTGTTGTCTTAACAATCTTGTCAAATTATAATATTGATTGGACCATGTCCCATTTAGGTGTATAGGCCACAGAGGTTATGCAAAGTCCAGAAAGTGATTGGATGCATCCAGTCGTCAATAGTTTCTGGAGAATGTCCACTTGTTCCTGGATTAGATCTACTCACTGATTGACGATCATAATGCCGGCTTGAAGGTGGCCATTAATTAGTTCTTGTGTGGCGAGGGCTTCTGCAACTCCGGTTAAACAATAGAAACATAAAGGACGGAGAGACACAAACAGGTGTGTGGGTGGAGGTAATATTAGGTTTATATTGGATTACCTTGACACTAGTTTCAAACTTATCCATAGAATTACAATTAGCAGTGCAATTCTGCCATTTACCACCCTTAATCAAGCTCAATGTCTCAATATCTATGCAAGCTCCAAAAACGTTACATTTGGCGTCGCCACTTGTGCAGGGTTTTGAAAAGAAAAATTCAATGTATTGTCAATAGTAGTAAAGCCTAGCATGCCAGGCAGAGACCATTGGGTATGCTCGCATTTGTGGTGAATACAGGAGGGAGGATGGCGGACTCATTCATCAGTGGCATGGGGAACAGCCAGGCTTTCACTATTGCCGATTGGTGCATCTGTTGAAGGGATGCTGGTGTCGCCAGGATCGCTATCAGGCTGAGCATCATTGGCGGGCCATATTGATCGATTCTTCTAATCAGTCGCTCCGGGACCCAGATAGGCACTTGGGCATCCTGTGGAAAAAGACAAACAGAACCTCGGTGCCATCTTAGGACCAGGTCAGGGCCTCTCCATTGGCCCGTGAGTATATCCTTCCACTTTGCCTGGGCTAGAGTGCGTTTGGTAACCGCTGCATGCCTGTCCGCTGCAGATATACCATTATGGTCCAAGGACAAAAAATTTAAAATGTAAAGGGTGAGAGATGTAAGATCACGGGGTGACTTGTAGTCATCCCCTATTCCCCCTTTTCTTATTTTTTGTAAGCATCGTTTGAAGGTGCCATTGGCGCGTTCAATTATTCCTTGACCTTGTGGATTGTAGGGTATACCTGTAGTATGGACTATACCAAATTGACTCAGGAATTGATGGATAGATTTTGATGTATATGCAGGTCCATTATCTGTCTTTATTTGTTTTGGGATACCCCAATCTGTGAAGCATCATAGGCAGTGTATGATGATTTGTTTTGAATTCTCCCCCGTGAGAAGAGTAGCCATTATGATACCCGAATAAGTGTCCACTGATATATGTACGTACTTTTGTTGCCCAAATTCAGGTACATGTGTGACATTTGCCACAGGTGATTAGCTTGAAGGCCTTTGGGATTTACCCCCAAGGAAGGCTGAGGGAGTAATGTGGCACAATTCCCACAGGTCCTTACTATATCTCTTGCCTGTTCTTTGGTTATATGGAATCTATATCTTAAGGTATTAGAATTCACGTGCCATTTGCTATGGAACAGCTTTGCCTGTTCTAAGGTAGGGCAAATAAGTTGGAAATGACTATTGTGATCTGTTAGAGCATTGCCCTTGGATAATGGTCCCGGTAGGCTCATATGGGCTCTGATGTGATCTATAAAAAATGGTGCAGTGCTCAGTTGCACAACCTCTTGTAGTTGCCTTAAGATCCATGGAATAGGTGAATCACTTAAGGAAAGGATGGCTGTTTCAATATTTTTTGTTGCATTTACCACATATTGACTATCAGAAATAATATTTAGGGGGGTGTCTGAAAATCACTGGAGCACTTGGAGCACTACTAGTAGTTCTACTTGTTGAGCCAACCTGGCAGGAACTATGACTGGGTTCACGATTCCATTTATGATATAAGCTCCTGTGCTCTCTTTACTTCCATCTGTAAAGACAGTAGAGGCTTCTTTTAGTGGTGTCGATCTACTAATTTTCTGTAGTATGAATTCAACACCCTTTGTGAATTCTCTAAGTGTGTATGAAGGATAACTATTATTAAATTCTATTAAGAGATGGTCAGTATCGCCCAATCATCTAGGGTAACACATAGTAGGCGAATCTGTTCCTTAGTCTACAGCACAATGCAACTGTCAGGTATGATTCCAAGAGTAGAAATACAAACAGTGATCAATATGTTAGCTAGCATGCCTACTGCAACTGGATATGTTGTGATTATC
>NW_026739436.1:2232145-2241559 GCF_022355385.1 Mustela nigripes
AAAGAAACAAGAGCATTGAATGACACACTGGAACAGATGGACCTCATAGATATATACAGAACATTCCACCCTAAAACAACAGAATACTCATTCTTCTCAAGTGCACATGGAACCTTCTCAAGAATAGACCACATACTGGGTCACAAATCAGGACTCAACCGATACCAAAAGAATGAGATGATTCCCTGCATATTCTCAGATCACAATGCTTTGAAACTGGAGCTCAATCACAAGAAAAAGTTCCGAAGGAACTTTTCTTTTGTCTCTCCTGGAAGCTAAAGACCACCTTGCTTAAGAATGCTTAGATCAACCAGGAGATCAAAGAAGAACTGAAACAACTCATGGAAACCAATGCGAATGAAGACACTTCAGTCCAAAACCTATGGGATTCAGCCAAGACAGTCCTAAGGGGGAAATACATAGCCATCCAAGCTTCCCTCAAAAAAATTGAAAAATCTTGAACACAGCAGCTGTCTCTACACTTTAAAGAACTAGAGAATCAACAACAAATCAAACCATCTCCATACATAAGAAGGGAAATCATCAAGATTAGAGCTGAGTCAATGAGGTAGAAACCAGAGATACAGTAGAACATATCAATGAAACTAGAAATTGGATTCTTGAAAGAATCAATAAGACGGATAAACCATTGGCCACACTAATCGAAAAGAAAAGAGAGAAAGCCCAAATTCATAAAATTATGAATGAAAAGGGAGAGATCACAACTAACACCAAGGAAGTAGAAACAATCATCAGAAGCTATTATCAACAGTTATATGCCAATAAGCTAGGCAACCTAGATGAACCAGATGCATGCCTGGAAAACTAGGAACTCCCAAAATTGACAACTTGAATGAACGATAGCTAGTAACGAGATTGAAGCAGTGATCAAAAACCTCTCCCCCCCACCAAAAAAAGGAGCCCGGGACCTGATGGTTCCATGGGGAATTCTACCAAACTCTCAAAGAAGAAGTAACACCTATTCTCCTGAAGCTGTTTGAAAAAATTGAAGCAGAAGGAAAACTTCCAGACTCTTTCTATGAAGCCAGCATTACCCTGATCCCCAAACCAGGCAAAGACCTTACCAAAAAGGAGAATTTCAGACCAATATCACTGATGAATATGGATGCTAAGATTCTCAACAAGATCCTAGCCAACAGGATCCAACAGCACATTAAAAAGATATCCACCATGACCAAGTGAGATTCATTCCTGGGCTAAATTAATATGAGAAGAGAGAAGAACCCCATGGTCCTCTCAATTGATGCAGAAAAAGCACTTGATAAAATCCAGCATCTGTTCCTGATTAAAACGCTTCAAAGTAAAGGGATAGAGGGAACATTCCTGAACCTCATCAAATCTATCTATGAAAGACCCACAGCAAATATCATCCTCAATGGGGAAAAGCTTGAGGCTTCCCGTTGAGATCAGGAACAAGACAAGGATGCCCACTTTCACCACTCTTATTCAACATAGTATTAGAAGTCTAGCAGCAGCAATCAGATAACAAAGAGAAATAAAAGGTATCCAAATGTGCAAGGAAAAAGTTAAACTCTCTCTCTTCACAGATAACATGATTCTTTATATGAAAAACCCAAAAGACTCCACCCCCAAACTACTGGGACTCATACAGCAATTCAGCAACGTGGCAGGATACAAAGTCAATGTCCAGAAATCAGTGGCTTTCTTATACACTAACAATGAAAATACAGAAAGAGAAATTAGAGAATCGATTCCATTTACTATAGCTCCAAGAACCATACGATACCTCGGAATAAACCTAACAAAAGGGGTAAAGGATCTGTACTCCTGGAACTGCAGAACACTCATGAAAGAAACTGAAGAAGATACAAAAAGTTGGAAGACCATTCCATGCTCTTGGATCAGAAGAATAAACATTGTTAAAATGTCGATACTGCCTAGAGCAATCTATACTTTTAATGCCATTCTGATCAAAATTCCACTGGTATTCTTCAAAGAGCTGGAGCAAAGAATCCAAAAATTTGGTTGGAATCAGAAGAGTCCCCACATTACTAAGGAAATGTTGAAAAACAAACATAAAACTGGGGGCATCACGTTACCTAATTTCAAGCTTTACTACAAAGTTGTGATCACCAAGACAGCATGGTACTGGCATAAAAACAGACTCATAGACAGTGGAACAGAGTAGAGGGCCCAGATACGGACCCTCAACTCTATGGTCAATTAATCTTCGACAAAACTGGAAAAAATATACAGTGGAAAAAAGACAGTCTCTTCAATAAATGGTGCTGGGAAAACTAAACAGCTATATGTAGAAGAATGAAACTCGACCATTCTCTTACACCGTACACAAAGATAAACTCAAAATGGATAAAAGACCTCAACATGAGACAGGAATCCCTCAGACTCCTAGAGGAAAACATAGGCAGTAATCTCTTCGATATCAGCCACAGCAACTTCTTTCAAGATATGTCTCCAAAGGCAAAGGAAACAAAAGCGAAGATGAACTTTTGGGACTTCATCAAAATCAAAAGTTTCTGCACAAGCAAGGAAACCGTCAACAAAGCAAAGAGGCAACCCATGGAATGGGAGAAGTTATTCCAAATGACAGGACAGACAAAAGGCTGATATCCAGGATCTATAATGAATTTCTCAAACTCAACACACACAAAACAGACATGCATATCAAAAAATGGGCAGAAGATATGAACAGGGGACACTTCTCCAATGAAGACATACAAATGGCTATCAGACACATGAAAAAATGTTCATCATCACTAGCCCTAGGGAGATTCAAATCAAAACTACATTGATCTATCACCTTATATCAGTTAGAATGGCCAAAATTAGCAAGACAGTATACAACATGTGTTGGAGGGGATGTGGAGAAAGGGGAACCCTCTTCCTCTGTTGTGGGAATGCAAGTTGGTGCAGCCTCTTTGGAGAACCGTGTGGAGATTCCTCAAGAAATTACAAATAGAAATTCCCTATGACCCTGCAATTGCACCCCTGGGTATTTACCCCAAAGATACAGATGTAGTGAAAAGAAGGGCCATCTGTACCCCAATGTTTATAGCAGCAATGTCCATGGTCGCCAAACTGTGAAAAGAACCAAGGTGCCCTTCAACTGATGAATGGTTAAGGAAAATGTGGTCCATATACACTATGGAGTATTATGCATTCATCAAAAAGGATGAATACCCAACTTTTGTAGGAACATGGAGGGAATAGGAAGAGATTATGCTGAGTGAAATAAGTTAAGCAGAGAAAGTCAATTATCATATGGTTTCACTTATTTGTGGAGCATAACAAAAAGCATGGAGGACATGGGGAGTTAGAGAGGAGAAGGGAGTTGGGGTAAATTGGGAGGGGAGATGAACCATGAGAGACTATGGACGCTGAAAAACAACTTGAGGTGTTTGAAGTGGCGGGGCAGTGAGAGGTTGGGGTACCAGGTGCTAGATATTATAGAGGGCACGGATTGCATGGAGCACTGGGTGTGGTGAAAAAAATAATGAATACTGTTATGCTGAAAATAAATAAAAAATATATAAAAAAGAAAAATAATGGATCCTCCATCTCACATGTCTTAGAACCACTGTCCTAATACGCAAAGTAACTACTGACCTGGTTTGAGAACTCTTGGCCCAGAAAGCCAGCATTCTGAGCTATTGAAGTTCTTTAGATGTCCCAGGGGTGCTAAGAGCTGAATGGGAGTCTGGACCTCTTGAAGGAGCAGCAGTGCTAGATCATTTCTTGCTGCCCCACTCACCAACCGAAATCTCTCATGCAGTAGAATGTTAGACACCTTAACAACTCTCAGAGATGCTCCAGGGTGCTTCAGGCCCAATATTACAGCAGTATCTTCAGGATTCCTAAGTATGTAATTCAAGACCAATTAGGGTATATTCTAATTATTGGCTTGAAAATATAAAATTAATTTAAAAAAAGAAAATACATATATAATTTAAAAATTATGAATATATTCATTGGGAAATATGAGAACTTAGCAGCCATCAGTTATTAGGCATTCTAATGTATTTCACTAGTTATGAAGTACAATGTTCCTTCTTAACCTGCAGGGAATTCGGAACCCTACAAAAACTCAAAATTCATACACAGTGGAATTAGAAAGGTATTAGCTAAGACAGATATCAATCAAGCACATTGAGGCAAATTACTTGCTTGGCCTGATACAAAGATGTTATAGAAATAAGAGATACTGTTTAAAGATAATATGCAGTAAATTAATCCAAAGAAGATTTCTATTAACTAATTTGAAAATACTGTAGTAAAGTGTAGTAAAGTGAAGCAGATGCAAACTTACATGTTTCTGACACAATGGGCAGCAGTGAGAACCCAAGAGCTGCTAACAATGGAACCGCTGCAAATTTGATTGCCACAGCTGATGATCATGGCTTGCCAAGGCATGGTATATCGTAGAGAAATTCGGTCTGCTAAAGCTGAGAATAATAGTAAATTCAGTAGCCCATCTTTAAAAGTTTTCATCCTTCCTAGTCCTGCTAAGCTCATCATTATTATCAAAATTGGCTTGCAAACACAGTCTATATAGTTACATATATGCTACTTCCCTAAAAAGAATAATTGCCTTATTGTTATGTTCCAAATCCATCATTTCTTTATGGCCCATTTTAATTACATTTAATTTGTCAAAATATTAGGAACTATTATAGGTCTCATCCCAAGTGGAATTCTTTTTCAGCTGTTAGCTTACTTAGGTGTCACTAACATAGTAAACAATAAAAATGACGCAAAATTTTATTTGACTATTTATTAGAGAAATAAATTAAAAAGTTAACTTAAGTGGTACTGGAGGAACTGAGCTTTTAAACCACTTTTAATTTTTAAATACTTTTAACATTTTACTGACACTTAGGAGAGAATGCTGGTGTCACAGAAGGAAGACCCTACAGTCATGTCACCCAGTGAACAAAACTACATAACTATCAAATTATCTGAAATGCAACAGAAATTGATCTGAAGACTGAGAGAACAAATTACACAACTAGAGACAGAAGAAGCCATATTAAGAAGGCAGAAAGTTTGTAGATGTGGTTTAGGAGAAAAATAGATCATGGCCACTGCACTGAGTAGGGAGGCATGGTGGAAAAGAAGGGTGACAGACACACCAGCATGCACATACACAAGGAAAGCAAACCCCTTAGGAATTAGCTTGGAAAGAAAAAGGGGCTGAATGCTGTAATTTCTTGCAACCAGCAGGCTGAAGACTGTAAAGACCTACCAGAGCCAGTAGGCTTGGCTCTGGGAAAGTTCAGAGGCACTGTCACTTCTCCTAGAAAAAAGGCAGGTAAATAGACTGGAACATAGAGTGGGGAAACAGCAATATGAAGAGCATCTGGGGCACACAGCAGAGAGGCTTCATTTTAGAAGATGTCCCAAAGAGGTAGTGTTCACAAAAAGACCATCTCCAGGAATAAAGGATCTAACAGGCACCATTTACTTCCTTTGCCCCTCAGAATAAACACAGGGCCACCTGTGGTAACCAGTGCACATGGTCACTTGCCACACAACTTGTTTACATCAAGCTCCACACCTTTGTGCTCTGACAGGGCTGCCCTTCTCAGTCAAATTTGTCTCAGTCTCAGTCTGGTGGATTTTTCACCACAGTGGGCTTCCCCATAAGCCCAGCACAAACCCCTGCCTACCCGTATCTCCCAACGTGAGAGTTTTGTGAAGACTTGGCTCCAGAGGCAGTGCAAATACTTTTCATTTCATAAGAAGTCCAAAGCACACATAGTAAAAACCTATCACATTAGGCCAGAGACTAAACACTGCCCAGAGCAGGCAAAGAGAGCCTATGTAGAAGACTGGCTGGAATGATAAAGTGGTCAGAATGTAACAAGAGAACAAATGCAGTGCACACTGGTGGCATGCCTAAAAGTGGCAGCCTGTGGAGAACAGGGATACTATACAGCAGGAAATTACATAACCTCTTCTTCCTAAGGTCACTACCATCCAGAAAAGGAAATGTAGTTAACTTCCCCAACACAAAGAAACAAGCACAGATACTTAGACAAAATCAAAACATGGAGAAATTTATCTTCAATGAAAGAACAAGATAAGGTTAGGGCCAAATGTCTAAGCAAAACAGAACTAAGTAACATGACTGATACAAGATCCAAAATAATGGTCATAATAATACTCACTGAATTGAGAAAAGAGCAGAAGACATCAGTGAAACCACTAACACAAAAAAATAACATCAGAGAAAAAGAGCTCAATAAATGAATGAGAAATATTCTCATTCGAAGATTAGGATATGAAGATTAGGAACAAAGATTAGGATAGCAGAAACAGAGCAACACATTAATGATCTAGAAAACAGAATAAAGAAGACAGAGAATAATAATGACAGAACTAATTAAGCTAAGCAGAAGAGAGAAGAGAGCAGTACACAAAATGAGAAAAAACCTAGTGACTCCATCAAATGTAGTAACATTCATTTTATAGAAGTCAGAAAGAAGAGAAAAAATGATAAGACTATTTACTTAAAGAGATAGTAGTTGAATCTTCCTTAATCAGGAGAAGAAAATAAATCCAGATCCAAGAAACACAGAAACCACTCAACAAAAAACAGGTCCATGACAATATATTACAGTTAAACTAGCAAATAGAGTGACAAACCAAAATTTTGAAAGCAGCAATATAAAATAAGACAGTTACATACTAGGGAAAGTCCATAAGGAGAAGAGTGGATTTTCAGCAGAAAGCAGTGGCATGATATATTCAAAGCAAAGTGCTAAATGGGAAAAATCTGTAGTCAAGAATATTCTATACAGTAAGGCTATAATTCAGAACAGTTTCCCAGAAAAGGGACAGCTAAAGGAGCTAGTGACCAATAAACCAGTTCTGCAAGAAATATTAAAAGGGGGCACTCTGAGGGGAACAGGAGACCAAAAGTTATTGCATGAAGGTAGGAAACATAAAGGCAGTAAAAATGAATATTTTTATAAAATGTTGAGTAAGGAACTAAGAAGATAAAAGAATTTAAAATATAAAAGCATATGGGAAGCCTCAGTGGCTTAGTAAGTTAAGCAGCTGCCTTGGGGTGAAGTCATGATCTCAGAGTCCTGAGATCAAGCCCCGCATGGGGGGGGGCGGCCCCTGCTCAGCGGGGAGTCTGCTTCTCCCCTTCCCTCTGCCTGATGCTCCCACTGCATGTGCTTGCTCTCATTCTCTCTCTCTGTGTCAAATAATAAAACCTTAAAAAATAAAATAAAATTTAAAAGCATAGAGGGCCTGGGTGACTCATTTGGTTGAGCCCCTTGATTTTGGCTCACAGTTGTAAGATCAAGCCTCAAGTCCACCTCCATGTTGGACAGAGAGCCTGTTTAAAATTCGCTTCCTTTCTCTGTACCCCTCCCCTCATATTTGTCATTTCTCATAAATAAATAAATATATATATATGCATATATTAAAATGAAAGGAGGAGAATAATGAATGGTTTTAATGTAAATGACTATCAACTTAATATAGACTTTTATATGTAGATGTTATTATATACAAACCTAATGGTAACAATAAATCAAAAACACTAACAAATATGGAAAGAATAAAGAGAAAATAATCCAAGTATATTACTAAAGAAAATCAGCAAACCACTAAAGAGGGAAATACAAGATATGATCAAAGAAAATCTTCATAAACAACAACAAAATACATTGATATGTATTTATAAATAATTATGTTGAATGTAAATGGACTGAATATTTCAATCAGAAGACAAAGAGTGACACAAAAGATAAAAAATAAGACCCATTTCTATGCTGTCTACAACAGACCCATTTAGACCTAAAGACACTTGTGGATTAAAATTTTAAGGGATGGAGAGACATTTCTCTTATGAATTATTATAAAAAGAAAGCTACAGTGGCAATTTTTTAATGGGACAAACTGGACTTTAAAACAAAGACTTTTAACAAGAGACAAAGAAAGGCACTATACAATCATAAAAGGATAATCCAATAAGATTATATAACAACTGCAAATATTTATACATCCAGCATGGGAGCACCCAAATACATAAAGCAGTTAATAACATTTAGAAACTCATTAGTAATAAAACAATAATAGTTGGGGCCTTTAACACCACACTTACATCAATGGACATACCATCCACACAGAAAATCAACAAGGAAACAAGAGTTTTAAATGACATAATGGACCAGATAGACTTAACATATATATGTGTGACATTCCTTCCTAAAGAGCAGAGGGCACACTCTTTCCAAGTGCACGTGAGTCATTGTCTAGAATAGATCACACATAAGACCACAAAACAGGTCTCAACAAATTTTAGATTCAAGTCATACTATGCATCTTTTCTGACCACAGTGCTATAAAAGAAGATGGCATCCACAAGAAAAAAAAATCTGGAAAGACCAAACATATGTGGAACTTAGAGTCAACCAGGTTATCAGAGAAGGAATTAATAAAGTACATTGAAGCAAATGAAAATGAAATCACAATAGTCCAAAACTGCTGAGCTTTATCAAAAGTGGTCCTAAGAGGGAAATAACATGGGCCTACCTCAACAAGCAAGAATGTCAGAGTGGGAGACAAATCATGACAGACTACGGACTCTGGGAAACAAACTGAGGATTTCAGAGGGGAGGGGGATTGCAGATGGGTCAGCCTGGTGATGGGTACTAAAGAGGGCATGTACTGCATGAAGCACGGGTGTTACATATGCAAATAAGGTCTCATGGAACACTGCATCAAAAACTAATGCAGTGCTGTATGATGACTAACATAACTAGGTAAATAAATAAATAGTCTGAAATAAACCACCTCATCTTACACCTAAAGGAGCTAGAGAAAAAATAATAAACAAAAAAACTAAATCCAGGAGAAGGAAGGAAATTATAAACATGAAAGCAGAAATAAATGATATAGAAACTAAAAATAGTAAAAACAACAACAGTAACAACAACAACAGAACAGATTAATGAAACCAGGAGCTGGTTCTCTGAAAAATACCAATAAAATCAATAATCCTCCAAACAGATTTATCAAGAAGAAAAGAGGAAGAACTAAAATAAATAAAATTATAAATGAAAGAGGAGAAATAACAGCCAACGCCACAAATATACAAATAGATATACAAATAATTATAAGAAAATATGAGAAACTATATGCCAACAAACTGGACAACCTGCAATAAATGGGTAAATTCATAGAAACAGGAAGAAATTGAAAATTTGAAAAGGCTGATTATATATAATCATACAAATTGAATCAGTAATAGTAATGATAAAAAAAAATTCCCTGCAAACAAAAGTCCAGGACCAAATTGCTCCACAGATGAATTCTACCAAAGATTTAGAGGTACTAATGATTCTTCTCAAGCCATTCCATAAAACAGAAAAAGATCATGTCCAAATCCATTCT